>NW_005179043.1:0-52173 GCF_000350225.1 Chondrus crispus | reverse complement strand
TCAATGCAAACCCAAACACCCCCGAAATGGTATCGTCGCACAACGCTCCCCTCTCTCCGGTGCCTCTGCTCTGCTCTGTCTGCTCTGTCCGGTATGGGGCGCGGAAAGAACTGGGATGTGGAGGAGAATTGCGTTCTTGCTCGTGCATGGATTGCGGCGTCCGAAGACCCGATCGCTGGCACCGACCAGGCAAGAAACCTCCCCCCCCCCCCCCCCCCGCGCCCCACCTGTCTCCTGGCCAGGGGGCACTCCCTTTTACCACAGGTAAAGAATCATTAAATTAAAATGATTTACAGTTGACAGTAATACGGCACCATAAGGGCTTCTGTGCATCATACAGCAGGGGTTTACTGTACTTCAACCATAAACGTTTGGTTGTGAATAAAATAAAATAAAATTGAAGCATGCGGGCCCGGAACAAACCTATCCTAAGGCTGCCAGAAGCTCGATTGCTGCCAGAAGCTCGATTTTTGCGTTCCCCATAAAACAGGTCAAAGACGGTTCTCACACTGGCTTCTCTATTCTTTCTCGCGCATGTCTCCCGCGGCCATGCACCGGCTCGTGTGTTGACCTCGTTACGGATTTCCCCTTTTGCTGTAGGAGACCTCTAGTCCCTGCGTTTCTTCTGTTCCAGCCGCGATCCCTCCTTGCATCCTTTTGAGTGCGAATGGGTGATAAATGCGAATTATTAGGGTCTTAGTTGGCTTCACTCGTGGAACAAAAACGGAATCTCTTTGTAGGCAGCGATCGAGTCTCCATCTCTAAGTGGCACTGGCTCATCTCGAATACTCTTACATCTAGAGTCAGGTTGGAGATCCACCGCCACCTTTCGCTTCAGAATCGACATCCCAACGCATTCCGTTCAATTACCACGCGACGTACGAGGGCTAAGTACACACTATTGTGTGTACTTAGATACAGCTATCGCAACCTGAGCATCTACACTACGCGCCAGGACCCGATCTTTATCAGGCAAAGATTCACCCTTTCTATCACTCCGCGCACTGGTGCGAAATACCTTTTATCGCGTTAACCCCTGATAAGGGACTTTCCCCTTCTCCCAATTGTGTAACAAAACACTTAATTTCTCTTCTCTGTCCCGTCTCGTTTAGGCTCTCGCCAACTTTAATTTATCTAAGAGAAGGGGTGGAACAGCCATTCGAATATCCGTCAATCTACTATGTTGCTGACCATAACACACGCAATACACATATATATAATAAATAAATAGTATTGCTCTGTGACGACTTGAGTTTGCTCAGGACGCGGATACGGAAGAATTCAAGTGCCCGCTCCTCCCGCTTTAGGGTCGATATCAGACTGAAAGGAAAGGGCGCATTCTGAAGGCTCTGTACATGCATGTCATCATGGAGGATGCGTCTGATTACGCCCGTAGAAAACAGAAGCGTTCTCGAAGGATGGCAGTCGTGTCAAATATACAAATGCGCGGATCCTTCGGAAATTGTCCGTCTCCATCTAGGTTTTTTTTTTTTTTTTTTCACAGGAAGGCTTCAGCGGGATATTTTTCCTCCAGTTCATGCTAGCAGATATTGAGGGTCGCATTAAACTTCACTTTTTCCCTCCTGGAGTGGTTGGTCTGCGTTTTCGACAACGCCCGGTCGTTGCTTGTAGACGTTTTTTTGGAGAGTACTGGGTTTGTGTCCGGGTAAAATTGTTCAATTCGAAGTATATACCAGATATGTAGCCATTAACGGATATGTCAATATTCTATCATGGAAAAGTACCAGAGAAGTGTGTGTCAGAAATGGTATGCCATCAGTTTCTTGCGGACAGTAGTCTGTGAAAGAATGGGAGGTTGCTGTGAATGAACGGACTTCTTATCACTCCTCCACGCTATTCATGCGTCAGTATAAATACCGATGGATTCTGCCGTCTGTCAATCTTCCTCACCATCTTCCACTACAACATTGAACTATCAGATACATCACATATTCGCATATTCATCACAGCTCAAACAAAAATGAAGAACAACTACTCCGTCTTCAACAAATACCAGACTTCCAATACCTCCGATGACGATTGGGATATCGAACTTGTACAGTCTCAAAATACGAATGAAACCACAGAGCCCGAACCAACTGAAGTGCATTTTACGCCAGCAGTTGGAGTTCCGGTGCCTCAGAAAACGGAAACTGAGCCTTCTGCGAAGACCTCTGTCAAAGTTCAAAGCAAAAGTCCAGAATTGCCGTCCGCGTCCACAAAACCCCTTCTATCTTTTTCCAGTGACCCTTATCAGTGCGCAGAATGTAACATGAGCTTTATGGATGAGAAGAGATTAACCGTACACAAGAAGAAGGTACACTCATTTGGAAAGAAACAGAAGTGCGACTTTTGCAGTTCCGAATTTCTAAATGATTCCCAGAAAAGTCAGCACGTTCTCTCTGTTCATGGAAGCAGCCAGTTTAAGTGTGATCACTGCCCTCTCACGTTTGAGAGAGAGGCCACAAAGAAGTTTCACACCCGGCTCGCTCATAGGAGACAAGGGACAGAGGGAGTGACCATGGACAACGACCAGGGGCACTCAGTTGGGAAGATGTATGCTTGCGAGATGTGCAGTTCAAAATTTCAAAACGCTTCCGAAAGGAGTGAGCATATTCTCTCCGATCATGGCAAGGATCCATTCAAGTGTGATCACTGCCCTCTTCACTGCCCTCATACGTTTACGAGGTCGAGGACAAAGGTATTTCACACCGGCCTCGCTCACGAGACACAAACAAGTGAAACACAAACAAGTGAATCACAAACAAGTGAGAGATTAACTGAAGGCAAAGACAGGTGGGGCTCAGTTCGGAGGAAGTATAAATGTGACTTCTGCAATACAGACTTCCAAGACGATTCCGAAAGGGGTCAGCACGTTCTCTCTGTTCATGGAGGTAAACCCTTCCAGTGTGAGCACTGCCCTCTTACGTTTACGAAAGAGGCGACAAAGAAATTTCATATGCGAGTCACTCATGAGAGACAGATACCTGCGAAACATGAATGCGGGACTTGCAAAGCATCATTCTCGAACAAAACCAGTTTGACATACCACATCAGCTCTGCTCATGATATAGATAATATGTTCCAATGCACCAAGTGTCCGAAGAGATTTACTCGCCCACTTCAGAGAGACAGGCATGAGAGGAACGCACATGGAAAGGTTTGGTAACGGGAATAAGAGGGTAGGCGAATGGTCGTTTTTAAATTGTTGTTGTAGTCAATAGTAAAAACAATGCGTTTGTAGTACTGTGAGTCGCGGGAGTTTCCGGGCATTTGCAGAGAGGCGGAAGGCGGAGATACATGATAACTACGTCTTTCTACGCTCTTCGAGATCCGTAGCAGCAACGGCCTGGTCCTTGCGTTTCGACGGCCTCGTCTGTTTCCGTCACCGCGCATTTCGGGACAACAGGAGAGTGAGAAAACAGGAAGATACTGTTGGTGACACTAAGCGAGCCGGAGGACGCGCGTATCCACTTCTCCTCCTCCACACATGACTTTCAATGTTTCTTGATGCTACGGGGCCCGCCACCCCGCCCATGTCATAGGGATACAGCCGCCATGCAGACCCATCTCCTCACTCGGAGCATGGCATTATGATAGTGTGGGAAGTTGACTTATTAATCCGATCTTCTAAGCCTGGCGAAATGAGAAGGCCTTGATTGAGGAAAAATCGGGAGGTCAAATGATGACGGTGACATACAATAAATACATCTGGACTATAATTGAATCGCAATAAGGTAGAATTGTAGTATAACTTTGCTGCATCACTCTCCGACCCTACAGTAAACCCGAAGAGTGCAGATGCCTATAACAATAGCAAACCCGTTTGCTATTTATCAGCAAACGGAATGCAATGGTATCGTAAATAATCAGGGGTGGAGTTTGAGAGTAAGGTCTACCGAGTAGTGTAAATATGGAGGGAGTCGAGGCAGACTAGCTGCCAGAGAACAAGCAAGAACACAAAACGAACGCAACAGTAAAAAAACGCGATTCTCCTCTTTCATCCGGTCCTGCCGGTTAACCCTTTACTATACCCTTTATGTTTCTATTTCTTGTGACATTGATACCTTTTTAGTTGACAATTACTGCTGTAATATAGCTACGAACTGCGGCAGAAACAATGCTAGCCTGAGCCATTACTTTCTGGGTTGAGGATATCTTAGGGAGGTGCGTGAGGAACCTCTGAGGCTACAGACAGCCTGGCTTAGGGGCCAGAGGCCCCAACAGAAAAGGATACTTAGAGCATTCCCGACGGTACATGATTGTTGCGAAAACCTGATTGAATGATCGTTGACTCGGTACATCTCAGGTGACCAACAGCTCAATACCCTCGTGTGAGATCTGAATCAGGCGGAGGCAAATCAAGGCACACGAGGGCAACAGACTTCTTTGTGAAGCTCTGCGTTTTCAACCGAGAAATGACAGTTGTTAGGAGACGTATCACCCTCTCGGGGTGATTTTACTCAAGCGACAGACTAAAATGTAAAACCCCCAAACTCGAACCCCGAACTATTGTGGTAGACGCACATGACTTTGGATAAACCCTAGGCGTAAATCACTACAGACAAAACATAAAATTGTGTTCGAATGTCTGTATGATATTTCAATTGCATCAATGATCAAATCATCAGGTAACAACACTTGGTTAAGCCTTTTCTGGTTTTTGGTTGGATCCCTAAAATTTGTTTGTTTGGGTATTTGGTCGTTTGATGGTTCGGAAAGGGAATTCCCGCCGGTGCGAACCAAATACAGTACCCTTGGGTACCCTTGGGTACTGTGGCAGCCAGTTCAAGCCGCATACCTCACCGACCGGGAGCATTGCGCAATCTGATGGCACTCCTCAAGTTTACCCTCCATTTGCTACTGGCTTCCTCGATGCCCTTCCTACTTGCGCGTCGCGTCTATCTTACACTACCGATATCCGCAGCTCTTTGACGGCACCCCCGTTCCCCAGCTCTCGAACAGACACCAGCCGCCACCGGCCGACACTTCGAGCGTTATCCAGCCCCCCGTTTTGATCCCGCGGTCCTCTTCAGCCTCCCCTCCTCTCCAATCCTGACGTCCTCCTCGTGCCCCCGCTGCCCCCATCGTTCTGCGCACTTCCAACTTCTTGTTCCCGCCTCCGTCCGACACCTCTCTTGGTTCTGGCGGCCTCTTCCAGCGCCTCTGTCGCCACTCCCTCGCGCCTTCCGTCGGCCTTCAACCCAACAACTCCATAGGGTCCCACTTCCTCGCCTTCCCGCAACGACCCCGTCTTTCCGCTGTCGTGCACAACGGCCACGTTTTGGGACCGCAGGCAGATCGACGCGCGTTCGTATGCGAAAGGGAATTCGAGAGACCACCTGGTGGATGATCGGAACCAGGACCCGGGCGCGGCTTGCGCAGTAGAAGGGTAGCGATAAGGTCAGCAATAAAGGGGTCGAATTAAAGGGGAAACAGGGCTAACGGAGCGGACAGCACACTAGCTAACGTAGATCCCGCGCGGGGTGGATCGGCGCGCGCAGGGGAAGGCAGTTGGGATTATAGGAGGGTAGATGGCTCGGTCGGTATGAGTTAGCCAGTACCGAGTCTAGGCTACTCCCGAGAATCCAGAAACCAAGGTAAAAGACCCGAGGCTTCGTGCTTCTTTAATTTTTATTATCAGGGTTGAAAATATAGTCCCCGTCGCCGTAATGGCGTAGCTAAATTATACTGTAAACTAGAATAACTATATTGTAACGGGTGTAGCCCCGAGGGGACCAAACACAGCTCCGATATGCCCGATGTGTTGCGGAGGGATTACACGTGTCCACCGGTGGGGTCCGGTAGATGGACAGGAGAGGCCATGTGTACCCGTGGTACACGTGGTGGCGGTCCAGCGCGATTTTGGCGGGGTAGGAACAGCTGTCCCGCTATAGTGTACAGTGCACTACACCCGCAATATCTTCGCTTTCGCGCAACATCCTCGCCTCTCCACAACCCCCTCCCCCGACACTGTCGGTCGGTGTCCCCGGCCAAAGGCGGCAGCTCTCGCGTGTACCACGTGTCGCGTAGAAAATAAATTCGGATCGGCAACAGTACAGTCCCGTCGTAATCACTCTTACACCGTCGTACCCATCGTCGCACCGTCGTACCCATCATCATACCCTCCCTCTACGGTGCCTGCTGTAGCAATCAGACGCTCACTCAACCCTCCCATCTCCCCCTCGAGAATTCCAATGTCACCCATATGGCGGGAACACGCATTTGACAACGACGATATCGAACTACAAATCAGCTTCTCGCCGAAAGCACCAGTGATGAGAACAATCCCACCGGCAGCTCTCAACGCGGAAGGGCTCCTGGCGTAGATCGAGATCGACACAGTGGAGCCGAAAGGCTCCGCCGACTATTTTACTGATGATCCCGTTTACAATGACAACCATTTTAGAAGACGGTTCCGATTAACTCAACAAATATTCGAAATCATCATGCACACCCTTGCAAGGCATGATAGATATTTTGTCCGGCGAAAGGACTGCACTGGAATGCTGGGCTTATCAAGCTATCAAAAATGCACAGCAGCTCTTCGCATGCATGCGTGCAGATCCGCTGTAGGCTCGTTAGACGCTTACGTCTGTATGAGTGCTTCTACAGTCTCGAAAACCTTGCAACATTTTACCAGAGGCATAATTGCTGCGTACAACCCTACATATATGTCGCACATCGCTACTGATGCTACGCTGCCGATTCTTGTGCTTCCAGAAACCCCGGATTCCCCGATATGCTTGGAAGTATCGACTGCCGTGAATGAGTGTGGAAGAATTGCCCCACTGCATGGCACGGCCAACATCAAGGAAAAGATGGAGTTGCATCTGTCACTCTAGGGGAAATTCCTGAGCAGTCTCTTTGGATCTGGCATGCCTTTTTGGGATGCCTGGTTGCAATAACGACATAAATGTACTTGAGGCATCCCGTGTATTAAATAGCATCACAAATGGAAAGTATCCCCTCGTGTCGAGTATAGTATCATGGGCGTTAGGCGAACTGTCCCCAACTGGATAGCGGACGATATCTGTCCAAAATGGCCGGTTTTGTTCACACTACAGCGGAACCAGTAACATGGAAAGAAAACTGCATTATGAGACATCAAGAAGCTGCTCGTAAGGATGCGGAGCGAGCTTTCGGTGTTGCGCAGTCGAAATGTAATATTGGTTGTCGTCCTGGTCGGTTTTGGAGTACGTCATTTATGCATGACGTAATGAATTTTTGTATCATACCCCACAGCATGTGCAATGAGGACAGAGAGAACCACAACGACACCCATTTCCACGAACAACCATTCTATTGAACTGTAATAGGGAGTGATGCTACCCCTTTGTAGAGTGAGCAAGGAAACACGGCGGGACCTTGGACTGCCCCGGGGTGGAAGCCTTTCAACTACTTTCGCCACATTGGCGAAATGAAAGACCATCAAGAATATATGAGTACTAGGGCGTTGGTCATGGACCACCTGTGGCAGCGAGAGGGTTGCTTATAAATATGTTCAGACCCCGGCGAAGAAGTGCAGGTTCTAAGTATCAAGTGTGTTGTGACTCCACAACGTATCCGAGTCATTCTGTCGAAATTTCAGTACCCCATCCTTGTAAAAGTTCCATAATTTATATACCCATATGAAGACACGCCGTCACCGGCTATACGAGTAATATCAAACTCTTTCACAGCAGTATATCAGCTGCCTGCGTTAGCCCACATATCATCACTTCCCATATCCCAATCCTCCTCATCCCTCAATCAATCTACGAACCACACGGTTGGCAGCTTGCATGCTGCAGAAACAGGGCTGTAGCAATGTACGGTGCAATACTAGTGTTGGAGGATTGGGTATTGCGTTACCGTATCTGGTATGGTCCCGAGCTGCTTGATGAACCTGGGGTAGAAATGTAATGCCTTACCCCCCAGGGCCTGGCACCTTCCGTCCTGCGCCGGCGCTCCCCCCCACAGCACACACTCGCTTCAGCCTTCACCTTGCGTCGTTGCGCCCGTGCCCAAACAGAGCACCGTGCCTGTATCTCATGGCGTTGCGTACAGAGTTGCCTTGTGAAGTTAGAGAGTAGGATATCGATGAGCACTTGGGGCACCAGCCGGAATGCAGCACGCTATCACCAAAATCCGCCGCACAGAGACGACTTTTCTCGGCACACCTCACTCCCCATATCGCTAGTCTCTCATGAGCACAAATTTCTCGAAAGGGCCCTCCACCCCTTCCTCCCTCGCTTCACTCCACTTCCATAGAAGTTTAAAATATTGATTGCAATACTATACAGGCTCCTATCAACAATCATCTTCAACACCATACGTTTGATAGCACAGCTCTAATACAGGAATGAACCATACCGTTGAACAATCCAAAAAGGACCCAACCGTCATCGCGCTGGCAAACGAAAGGAAGATCAAGGACGAATACAGTCGCCGCAAGCGCACCGAGCTCAGCGTGGAAGACGCGGCGACGGCGGAGATTCGCGAACTGCTTATCCCGGACAAAGCTACGTCCACAGCCGGCAGTCGCGAGTATGTCGACCTTCGCATGCTCAGGAAGGGAAGGCCGTGCACAGTACGTACGTTATAAGACAAATCTGCATTTCCCGCACACGGTGCAATTGGTGCATGCAACTCTCTCCACCAGCATCCTCAAATCGCTGTCCCGTTCTTCATTTATCCCATCATTTATCCACGGTGTCCCATCCGCCATGAACGCGTTAAACGCCCCTGTCTGCTCCACTCTCTCCAATATCCATGAAGATCGAAGTCTTCTGCTCCCTCCCCCCCAATGACGTCGCCGCATCTCTGTTCTGCCCTTCCTGTAGCATAAGCACCCCCAGCGGCGGAGGGGTGTATCTAACAGTCCGACAGTGACCCTGGATCGGCGGAAAGAGGGGGATTCTTCCTGTTCACGGAACCAGGCACGGGCCCGGTAGCAGTGTGGTAGAGCGGGTCGGGGTATGTCGCGCGCACGCGCGAGCGGATCGAACCCTCGACGCCCTGGAGCAGCGCTGGGTAACGTACAAGAACTGACGGGTGGAGGCGCATCCCGGCTCGCTCACGTGTCGCGCAACCCGAGCCGTGCCGGTTCCTCACTAAAAGGCGCGCGCGGAGGTGTTGTGCTAATTAGAGTAAGCTGGAGGATTGCTCGGCGGTCGTGGATCGTGACCAAGCTACCTTGGTCCTCTCCCGCAGGCGCCCGTCCTCCTATTTGATATGCAAGTCCAAGTTGTCATACTATAGTACAGTACCGTACTACTGTACAGCGCGGGTCGTCCCGCACTGTAATACTGTCAGCCATCGGGCTGACAACACACGTGTCGTACACGTGTGCTGGCCCTCGCGCTGTAAGATATGCGCGCGCGCACGCTGTAAGGTTTGTACCTTACAGGGTTAGATCTAATTGTAATCTAATCTAAAATATACGGTAGTCGTCGGCAATTATGCCACACTTCCTACGATGTCGTCTCGCTCCTGTAGTCCCGCGCCGTCCTCCACGGGAACCCCTCCTCCTTCATTTCCGTCGTCCGCCCGGGCGCCACTCTTCCCGACGACGCCGCAGCATTCGAGTCGTACACCGCCGCGCACGCGGCCATCGCCTCACTCCAGCGCTCTTCCACCCGTGTGCGAGCCTCCGAACCCCGGCTCTATGTCTATGATCAGAGGCTTCACGGCCGGTCCCGGCGAGGCCAGGTCTCGCTAACCACCATCCCGATGACGACGCTGACGTCATCAAAAGCCGTGAGCCGTGAGCGCACGCGCACGCAGAAAGAGGATGACCGCACTCGTGTGACGGATCGCCCGTCCCCCAACGTCGGCCCTGTCTTCCTGGCCTACCTCGACGTCGTTGAGGTCGACAAGATTGTCAATCACGCCATCATGGAGGGCAAGGTCTCCTCCGTCCCTCCAGGCGATGACCGCGTTCTGCGCAAGGATTTATTAATTCATCTAGATCACAATGAATTACCCCGACACCTTTCAAGTTGCAGTCACCATCTTCCTGTCTTCTAAAACAGGACGATGGTGACCGCAACTTGACGTGCGAGGAAGCAATCATACTGGATTTCAAGAACGTTCGGGATGCTAATTCCGCATCCCGTCCTAGGGCTATTAATCTTCTAGCCATGAGATGAAGATATCTCCTTCTCTGCGGCCGCTTTCGGCAAGGTACTTACACAGCACCGCTGCTAAGAGTATTGTCTCCCACCAGTGAAAGTTTGATCATCAGTGGCATCCGGTGTGTTTTGTCTCCCATCAGAGAACGTTTGATCATCAGTGAAATCCTGTACAGTAGTTCTATCTCTGAGTCCCGCGCGCGCTTTTTGAAGTGCTTCACCACGCAGCAGGTTGAAATTTGCAGCCGCTCTCCTTCATGGCAGCTATCAGGGGCTGAAGTAAATAGCAGAATCTTATTATTATGCTGCAGAGCAGCAATACATTCCCTTAGAACTGGAACAGCTTCAGATGCCAAGCGTAGTTTCTTGCATCTGCTTGCCTCCTTCTGTTCCGCTTCTTTCGACTATTTCCTCCCTGTCAACGCTTTCTAGTACTTGTAACTTCGTCACCATCCAAGGAACTTTCCGCGTAAATAAATTGGTCCTTTTCCCTGCTATTAAGCCATCGTTTGGTGTCTGTATACCGCCTGGCTTGGATCCATGGCCCTTCCACTAAAGTTCTCGTGCGAACGCAGCAGTTTCCAAACTGGCAAAAACTTGAAATTTCTCCAACATGGTCGGTTGGGCGCAGTATCTGTACGTCTTTTAAAAAAGCTATTGCAATCCTGATCATGTCTTCTTCGGAGACCGCCGTTGGTTTTGATCTTCCTTCCGCGACTAAGCCAGAACCAGACGCCACACATTCGTTGTTGATTGAATTTTACTGGGTCTGGATGCTTTCCATTGTTCTTTCTTCAAATTCAGGGGGCTTTTAAAGTGTGAAAATGTGACACATACGGTCATCAAATCGAGCGCCTTTTTGTTCTGACTCTATGACTGCATCTTCTGAAGCCCTTATCCATGCTCGGCCAACGCAAATGTCTTCCATTGATGAGAAGTTGGATCCTCGCGTTCTAAGAGTTTCATTAAGGGACCTCGAAATGAATGAGATTGAGCTTGGAGGTGATAGTGCACATGAGGATAGCGGCTGGTCTGAACAGGACGAAATTGAGCCTGATAAAATCGAACTCATGTTGTCACAGTGCAACGATTTCGTCCTGTTGTTCGGGGGAATCTCTCCGGGGTGCTCTTTCCCATATGTAACAATGGTCTGATCCAAACTGGCAGTGGCGGCTTTCGCGATATGGGCGGGAGAGATAGGTAGAGACAATGGAAATTTGGAGGCAAATACGGCATCGATGTGCTTTTTGGTGGGAAGCCGTTTCAGTCGACCAATAGAACGTGCACAACTGGATCGCCAACGGGTAATCAAAGGGAGACTATCCAAACCAAAATCTTGATATTCGATTCCGATTTTTAGATCGGCACCATAAATTTGATGATTTGGTTACACGGGTAGGGATGTCAATCGATATCGAATCATTAAATTTTGGTTGTTTGGGGATTTGATTCTACCGGTGAGGACGCTCTTAGTTACGCAATGAGGCCGTAACAGTAAAGTAAGGTATCATCGAGGACCAAAATTATGGTTATGGTATCATCGCATAGAGTTTAACGTAATCCCGAAAATTTTCTTTTTTCATTTGCAGTGCCTCTGCCACAAAATATCTTCAGGGACAGATCACGATTCTGTTATAAAGCTTCCGAAACTTAACACTTCCAAGAACTACCTACATTGGCGTCGCCGCGTATATGCGTCTATTGGACGCAACGATATCGAACTTCTAGGGTTTTCTGGAATTGCCGTGGACGCATCCGCTGCTGCATGAAAGAAATGCCTCGAAGCCATGATCAGGGAGAAAACTTCCATTATCCGCAGTCTTGGGACAGGCCCTCTTGCACCTTTCCAGCACTGATCGATGAAGGTGAGAAGACTGCCAAGGAACTTTGGGACTCGCTAGCAAAACTGTATACTACCTCCCTCCAATGCACAAGTCATCATAAACTTGCAGTATGAACTCGACAAGCTTTCGGGCAAAGATGGTAAAAATTGGGAAAACAACCTCGAAACGTTCAACGACATAATCGGCAAATTGGAATCCTACAATAAAAAGGTCGATGACAAGACATCCAAGCATATTTGAACGCAATCGGAATCTTTTGAGCCATTTGCCACTGTCCCTAATACCTTCGGCATGTAGTTCGACAAGCTCCTCGTTGCAATTGAAGGAGAAATTTCCAGATGCGAACGAAGTAAGAATACTTCTGCAAATATTTGAAATCCCACGGCAGCAATTGACGCAAGAAATCAATTCACATCTCCATGCGGGTAAATTCGGAGGAAGAAAAGGGGCCATGATTTGTGGGCAGAAAGCTTGGTTATTATGCTTCCGACTGCTTACACAAGCAAGACGGACATCAACGCGACCGGGAAGAAGTTCATTTTTCGAGGATGAGTTCGCAGTCGTGGTCGAGCAGGTCGTGGTGGATTTCGTTTTCGTTGTAGATACCCAGGAGGATACGGTAGTTCGCAGTAGCCGCCTACTCCAAACACGACGTGGCCACATACCCAAAACCAAAACACTCTACATATCCTTCAAAATGGTGTCAGAAATTCAGGTCATGGCACAATAGGATCGGCTCAATACGCATCGAGCAATTCATTACTTCCTCAAGCGCCACAATTCTCCAATCCCTCTAGTCTTCATCACTCATTTAGATTTATGGCGGGTTTAAATTCCGTATTTCCGTTGCAGTCTGCAAAGAGAAGAAATCTACATGTGCGCTCATTGATTCAGGTGGTTTGCACCTCATTTTCAAACAACAGCTTCGTTCATATCTTACCAAAAATGGCTGTCAAAGATGTTCTGTCCCCCTCCGGAGTCTCGACAATCGTTGCAAAAGAAACCGTACACTTTCCACTTAATGAAGGAACGTACGTCGAATCGTTGCATACTCCAACGTTCTCTACGAATATTATGATAGCTTCAATCTTCTATTTACTCGATACCCGCCTGCTGTCGACAAACACAGCATATTTTTATGATGACCCGTTCCACGAAACAAATCATTCTTCCGTGAAAGCAAATGAAGAACTGTGCAAGATGAGAATTAAAAGTAAAAATATCGCACCTCACTTTGGGGGGTCCGCAGTTTCTCCGAAAGTTTCTCCGAAACCCTGTCACTCATGTCAAATATGTAGTCCATCGTCGTTTAGTGTAGAACCCTCAACCTCCGATCACGCGCTAGAATGGCACTCAATATTGGGTCATCCAAATTCCGCCCGGTGTGGTCTGCTTGTGCAACTATTCCCTAGCGTCCCAATGTTTTCCCGGACCACATTGGATAAAATTCTCTGTGTACCCTGCGCGCTAGCAATAGCGAAACGATCAACAATTCATCCCAGTTGGAGATCGATGTCTTTACCTCTCGAACTCAAACATTTGACGTTCTGGGACCAATGCAGCCCACGTCAATTTAAGGCAGCCGGTACGCCCTTGGAATCTTTGATGACCACACGGCCAAATCTAACGTTTAATCGTTCACGGAGAAATCTGAAGTCACACAACGTATTACTGAGTACAAAGCTCGTTCAGAAAACGCTTCCGAATCTCGCCCCATCTATGCGAGATTGGATGAGGCTGGCGAAAACGGTTCTAACGACCTCAAAAATTACTGCAGGAACAATGGAATACGTCTGGAGTACCGGCCTCCATATGCATGACAGAGCAATGGGCTCGCAAAGAGATTCATACAAGAACTTGGAATGCGTCCCCGTGTGCTAATCATTGATTCAAAATTGCTCAAAGCACTACGGGCTGAGGCAATGTCTCATGCAATGTGGCTCAGAAACAGACTATCCATTGAGCGCATCCATGGAAATCCTCCCACTCTCCTCTCGGATTTGAGAACACAAGTTTATTACGGCGGTCTTCCCTGCTTTGGACAACCTGGATTTCCGTTTATCTACAGACCACTGACTTCGCTGGACTGGAAATGAAGGGCAAGGGCACATCATGGACAATTCGTAGGCTTGCAAAGCGAAGGGAGCCTTTATCGCATATTTGTTCTAGGAATCAGTCCTGTCATCATTACTCGCTCAACGGGATTTCTGCCAATGAATCGAAGAAAACACCCCGGGGTTTCTGCGCTACTACATGGTATTGCGCGACCAAGTGAACTAGAAGTTGAAACTGGTCATAATAACATGGATTAGGTTATGCTACTTCAAGCATTTGCTATCTTTCGTGAACCGTTGTCAATTGCATCATCCCCCGTCGGCCGAAACCCCCGACTGCCTGGTCCAAACATCCCGAGCTCTTCTTCAAAAGTCATTGGTTATCCATTCTGGTGCAAATCCATCGACAGAAAGTACAAAGCTTTGATAAAGGGGCAAAATTGGCGCTACATTATGCGCCCACCGGACCATAACCCGTTGCCCTACAAATGGGTATTTCGTTTGAAGCCTCTCAACAATGACGGGATAAATTTCCTCTACAAGGCCCGCTGCGTCGTTCGCGGAGACGTACGTGATCCTCGATTTGAGTGATCCCGAATCACTGTACGCTCGTGTGGCGTCTCATGACGCAATTCGCGTCATATTTGCCTTTTCTGCCGCCTGTGACCTTATCCTTGAAGGAGGGGACGTGGGGAATGCGTATATCTACGGAGACATTGATTTTGAAGTAATTCAGGAACAACCTACCAATTCTAATGGAAAAGAGGCAATGCCCAAACATTTGTGCTTCCTTCAAAATCCATGTACGGCTTCAAGCATGCCGGTTGCATCTGAGGTCAATGGTGGCCAAAACGTTTCTTAGATGGGGACTCACGCAATCAATCACAGACCCCGCGTGTTTTACCTACAAGCTGGAAATGAGTTCATTGTGGTTGTTGTTGTCGTCGAAGATATGAAGTTTGCAGCCAACTCAGTGAAGCACTTGGATCAACTCAAGAGTAATCTGAAAACAGTGTTCGGCGTCAAGCTCTTCAGTTCCCTCAGGTTGTTCATCGGATGGGAATTTTGTCCAAAGCCAAACGAAATTAGCATCTCGCAACCCCATTATACGAACAAGTTATTACTAAAACATAGACTAGAAAATGCAAATGGAACTTGGACACCTCTACCGACAAATGCGGACATCGGCAAGACAAACATGTCATAAACGTGCCTTAAGTCTTCGGAATACACACGATATCGATCAACAGTAGGGAAACTACTCTACCTTGCAGGATGTACTCGTCTGGACATATCCTTTTCTATGTGTGCACTCGCCAAACATTTACAAAAAACCAACTGCCAGACATTCCAACTTGCATCGAAGGGTGGTAAGGTACATTTCCGGAACCCGGAATTTCGGCGTCCGCTACTCAAGAGCACAAAGCTTTGGTAGAGACTCGCTTGTGGCATTCGTAGACGCTGGATGGGCTGGATGCAAAGACACGAGGCACTCCGCATATGGAGTTGTTCTTACGCTACAGTGTAGTAGTATGATAAATCCGTCACGGACATTCTGCAGTATCTAGAGTGGCCTTGCTTAGGGGTAGTACACGTAGCCTAGTGTACACATACAAGCTGGAGTGACAGCACACGTGTACTATTGTATAGGCCCATGTACACATGGCGCCAGAGGCACAGGTGTCCACGTGTACACGGGTGGTCTGGCCGTAGCCCCTTGCACTACAATTTAGGTATGATAGCTACTTTAATATAGTCGTGCAGTAGCTTGGGACCGGAGGGGAGCAGATGTACTGCAGAGGAACTGCTTTCCTTCCGAACAATAAACCAGCAACCTCATTCCCTCTGACCTGGCCACCATCTTCCTAATTAGGACTCATCTCCTGCCTTCAGGGATAGAATCTCCCGTATTCCGTTTGGGTCTCGCTATAGCCACCTTTATCCCGAAGTTGCTGGCGTTGTAGTCTGCCGCCACTGTGGAAACCTCCTCCACGACGGACCAATACCAAACCGAAAGGATTCATACTAGTTCCTACAGAGCACACCAGTGATTTGCAAAAGCCGAAATCAAACCGTCGCAGCTTTGTCATCAGCCAAGGCTGAATACATTACGATGCCTCATTGTGGAAAGGACTTGACATGGATGCGTCTAATTGTTACAGAGCTAACTGGACTTTTAGGAGAGATACTCCGGCCGACTAACGTTATGTCCGACAACACTGCAGCCCTTTCAATGGCTTCAGTGGAACATGTTTCTTCACGCAACAAACACATACCTGTGAACTACCACCATACTAAGAACTTCATTATTACGTTATCAATATCAAGTTGATATTACAATATCAACAACATCATCACACTTCATTACGTTCCTACCACTGAGCAGCTCGCTGATATTCTTACGAAGGCCGCGGACTGTCAGACTCTTCACAAGGTTCGAATCTTGTTGCATATCACCGAGAAGTAAAAGTACTGAGAGCATTCGAAATGAGAGTTCGGGGAGTAAGGTCGAAAACGATTTCTGGAAAAGTAAAAGGAGAAATCCGGAGAGTATGTGAGGCGTTAAAGATGCGAGAAGCATCGGAAGCGCGAGATGCGCCAGAAAACAAAATAGTCAAACAAGACCAAAACAGACCTCTAACCGTTGTAGCCCCAGATTGGAAGTGCTTCTCGCTCTGCGCTGCGATGATTCGCCAACCGGGGCATTACCACATACACCGGGGAACCCTTGTAGTCCACACTGCATGCATAGACTCACTCGATTCCATGGCCGCTTCCAGGTATGCACGCCCGAAGACGCCGTCACGTTGGTGATGAACTGACAGAAATTTTCGGTATTTATATCAGACAGTACGAATTGAAACAATGTACCGCGCCAATTGCAAACCTTTAACATGTTCTGGGCAATTGGAGATAAATGGAAAAATATAACACCGACTGTGGTTCAGTAGTCCAAACGAGAGTTTTAAAAAGTTAATGTCGTGAGTTCGAAACTCACGGAATTCGTCCCGCCGAGGAGTGTTGACAATGAAAAATGCCACATAGCTACCAAGTGCGGCGGCAACAATGCTAGCCAGAGCCTTTACATCCTGGGGAGAGGATATCTTAGGGAGGTGCACGAGGCACCTCGGAGGCTATAGACAGCCTGGCTTAGGGGGGAGAGACCACAACCGAATGGGATACTTGGTTACGCAATGAGGCCGGAACAGTAGAGTAGGAGGTCAACGAGGCCCATAATTATTGTTAGTAGTCACTGCGAGCTGGGATTTTTGGAAAAACGTGAATGCTGTGTTATTCCTTTACAGTATCTCCACCAAGTGATCCAACACTAAAATCCCATTCAATTTTTGTGTTTGGAGCACGATAATATCCCCACCAATGTTCTTCAATTTATATTACAATTCAAAATCTGCATATTGAATGGCATCTCGCGTAAATCAGATCCAACTCTGCAGATTTTGAATACATGCAGAGCCGACATTCAAATTGCTAACTCCTAAATACTCCGGCCCACTAATTCCAATATGGCGCCATAATTTCCCGCCACCTTGCCCCATCCCCGCCAAACCATTCGGATTCTCGTAAATCTGGCTGTCACTTCCCAGACCCATAAAATAGGAAACAAAAAATCCGACGAGACGGAAGAACACGCAAAACCCAACGACACGGCACTCGAGATACATCTCGAGACCACTCACACTATTCTTTTCATTCAATTTTTCTTATAGCACACAACATAAATTCAGCTATGGGTTCCGGGAAGGGCTGGTAAATCATTGAAGCTGTCAATCTTTTTGGCTTACAGACAATATGATTGTCTTTATTCGTTCACGGGAGATCGAGGGGTCGATGCTCCCACAATACCCTGTGTGCGTTCCCCGTCAAAAAGGGGGTATAATATTCTCGGCTCCCCACCCGGTGACTAGCCCCTGGAGGCGGGCAGAGGAAAAAGCAGTAAACACATTTTTAGTGAAAGCTGCTTAACCATCGCGTTCGGCGTTTGGGCCTCGTCCTATCTCTGTAACTAATTGTCACCCGTGTTTCCTCCCTCGCGCAGGCTCGGTTCTCCGTTGACACACGGCCTCACGGAGTGGCAACACAACGACAATCCGGATTTGAAACCGCTCATGAGGAAATATGAGCTCCGGCACACGCACCCAGCACAATAATGCGCATGGAAAACTTCTCCGCCGGTCCGAGAACTTCAGGGCTGCAATTCCTCAACTACAATACTACGGGAAATCGCATTGCAGGTGCTCAGTGATAATCCACCTGATGATGAATCTGCTAGTGATAAAATTGGCGAGATGATCCGCATGCTCATGCCTAGCTCTAATGATGTTTTGGTCACGTCTTTCTTGCGCTCTCCTGTGTACCCAATCGCTCTGTTACGTGATGTCAGCCACCAATACAGCTGCTCTAGTATGCCAGCTGATGTATCATTAGGTATCATGGATGAATTCAAGATGGTGAAGCCACTTCAGCACATTGCCTGGCTTGGTGCTTCTGTGTACGAGATGCCTTTGGAAGATGTGAACAAGTTGCTTGAAGCTGTCGCTTCGCTCCGCTTTTCCCCTGTTACAGAGCTTGTAAGCGGACTACAGGAACACTTGTCGAACCATGACAACGATGAAAGGTCAAGCCATGACAATGGGATCCGAGAAGTCCATAGAGAGCCAAGAACAAGTGGGTGTCTGGAAGATGTCGTTCAGACGATTCTGCCACCCCACAACAATGATGGGAACGGCACCGACGCTGCTTCCCGTCTAGTACCCGCTTTCGCCGGTGCCGTAGTCCCTCCCCGCCGAGGAACCTCTCGAAGCACCAGTTCGCAGGACTCAGCTCGGACTGTGCAGGCAATCTATGGAGCTTTCAGAGATAAGAAGTTTTCTGGAGATGCCTTGCAATCAATTGAAGAAAATATCCGGGACTATAACATGTTGGGAAATCAGCTTTACTCTGTAATGAAATGAAGGCAAAAATTTTCATATGAATATTCGAAGATGCAGCAAAGTCCCACTTCATTTCCAATTGTCGTGAAGACATGACTTTCACAGAGATGGAGAAGGTGATGAGGGATGAATTCGAGTCAGATGCTAGACGTCTACAAGTACACATGATACTAAGAGGACTCGGGTTTGAACGCGTGATGTCCGAGAACGAGAATATAACAGACGAGTCAGATGCCCTCAACTGGCCGGTGAAGCGCATCAACAAATTCACACCGCAATGTCCAGAAGGCTTCCGTTCTCAGGATAACAAGATTCAGCTTCTCCGTGATGCCGTGATTGGTAAGGAATGGGCATCACAGGCTATTAGTCAGATAACTACATCCAATTATTCTTTCAATTGATTTGTGTCAGCATTACGAGAAGGATTGCAGTGTGGCGAAGAAGTGAAGCGTCACAAGTCTGCAGCACGCAGTACTAATCAACAAACGTTGTACCAGCAATGTGGCTGCCCTCCGAGGAGTGTTGTTAAATTCCCTCCAAAACCAACCGGACCTTATCAAGGTAACCGTTTCTAAGGCAACGGAAGCTTCCCTTCTCGGGGGCAGTATCAGGGTGCGCCTGGCAGAAAGAACCCATTCGACAGGAAGGGAAATCGCATGCGCGGCAACCTTTGCGGATCTGACTCCCATTTTGCGCGTAATTGCCATCCGGGTGCCATGAAACAGCATGCCCAGAACAGGATTGCTTCCGGTGTGCAGCCAGTACACATCATTGGCGAGCTATTCAAAGAGCTGGAAACAGCTCACCATTTCAGAACCCAAGTAGACAGTGGAATTACAGACTCAATTGACGACTGTCCCGTTACAGACGACGTTGGCGCCCAGCTCAACCTCTTCGATGAGTTAACTAGTGACTTAGGCGACGTAGATGTCAAACATGATGCATCCGACGAAATATATGTGAGCTTCTATAACGATGTTGACAAGGAGTGCATTACAAACCACATCGCATCCACCATGAACAGTCAGAGCAACCGTGGTGACACAAATCCCTCCGGTTTTCAGTAGGGCGACGAAAAGTAGCGCCACACGTTCGCCGCTCAAAGCCTAGAGTGATTGTGCTTCGTACCGCTATACCCCGACACAAACATGTCTGTCACCATTGGATAGACTTCTCTCATGTCTACGTGTCACAGATGGTGTCAAAGAATCGCAGGGACCGTCGACAAGGGTTCTGTGTGTATACTGGTGCTCCAAGTTCAGTCATTGGCATGAAAGAGTTGCGAAGGCTCTCGTTCTCTGTATGGCAAACAATTACTTCGTCTACGCCGTTCTCTCAAACAATTTCGTTTCGCAGACGCGAGTTTCACATCACTGGGTCGTGTTGATTTACCCTTAGCAACCCCTAGCCATTTTCGTCCAGTCTTCGTCACAGTTGATGTCGTGTCAGCCGACGTCCCAGCGCTACTGGTCTTAGATGTGCTAGACGCCGAATCTTTAGTAGCCGATACAGTAATGACCGGACTTACTAAGCGTATAGTCCTTCGGGGACTCCGAGATGAAATTGGCAAGCTATCTTTGCAAACACTCCAGCCCGCGTCCGTCCGACTCTTACTGGCTCTTGCTGCGATCCACGGTTTCGAAGTTTGGACAGCAGACGTCAGTCAGGCCTACTTGCAGTCTGCCGAACCTTTACTTCGAGATATCTTCATGAAAGACCCGGTACCAGGATTTGAACTGGATGCTAGACAATGCTTGTAGCTCATAGAACCACTATATGGATTGTGTGAGTCTGGTGACTTGTGGCATGCCACATTAGACCATCATCGTGAAGAACTGGGAATGAAGCCTCTTAGGTCCGACTCGGCTCTCTATACCTACAAAATGAATGGACTGCTCAAAGGGCTCTCAGGGTCATATGTAGATGACCTGATCCGCGCTGGGGATCAAGATTTCCGAAAAATGTCGAAAAGAACATGTGAACGGTTTGAGATGGCAGACGACGAATCACCGCCTTGCACCTTTACCGGGTTCAGGCTAGAACTGGGCGAAAGCAGCTCACTCCCTATCGACCAACATTCCTATGTAAAGGGAATACTACCGCTTCGTCTCGATGCACGCTTTTCGGACTTTGCGCCGTTGAGAATGAAACTGGCATGGCTTACGCATACACATCCAGACTGTTCCTATGAGGTGTCACAAATGGCACAAGTGACACGGGAGCGCTTTGACCTTGCGCCGTCAAAAGTTATCAAGAACTGCAATAGAATGGTGAAGCATGTCCGTATGCATCGACTTCAGATTCAAGTCCCCAAGCTTGATATTAGCTCTCTTCGTATTGTGCGTTTCTCTGATGCGTCATTTACAAGCAACTCGGACCTCACGTCTCAAGTTGGTTATGTCTTCTTTCTGTCTGATGCCACTGAACCAGTTATACCTATCGCTTTTAATTCATACAAAGAACGTAGGGTGACGCGGTCGGTAGTGGCAGCGGATGTAATAAGTTTTAGTGACATGTGTGACTGTTGTTTTACCTTGGCCGAAGATCTACGGAGTATCACGAAGGTCAAATTTATTCCAGTACAGTTATACATGGATAGAAAGTCGCTTTTCGATGTGATATCCAAGGGTACGAGGACCACGGAAAAGAGGCTCAAGTTGGACATCGCGGTGGCAAAAGAAGGATTTCGAAAGAAGGAAATCAGTGACATTGGTTTCGTGCGGAGCAACGATAATGTTGCTGATGGATTGACTAAGAAGATGCCTCAAAAGGCACTCATGGATGTTTTGCGGACAGGAAAATTATCCGTTCGAGATGAACAATGGATAGTCAGAAACTGAACCGAAGCTCAGTTATCACGTTTACCTTTATTTGAAGTTTTTTCATATTTTTCAGTGTCACCTTAACAATCTCCCGTACCTTAGCTACTCTTAATTGAGTTGCATCATCACTGCCGACTCGTCGTAAGATATCCTCGGTGAGCGCGAACGGAAAACGTGACGAGCTATGATGTATAACTGCCTTCTTGCAGTCTACAGCTACGCAGTGGTCCACAATGCCATGTTGCGTAATTCTGACAATCCATATACCTGTGCACCGATTGACCAACCATTTAAATGGATTCTTACTGAATTCACCTTTCTCCGTTTTCGGGATACGCCGAACATTTACCCCGACTGGAAGCTGATGGACAAAAATGAAAAGCTGCTTCAATGTTTTAAACCTCGTCGGGTCCGAGTCAAAATATTTTTTGACTTGCAAAGCGGTGTGTTCCCCGTACAAAGATTCGCATGCGTTGGATACAGCCGCTGGCACACACGTGCTATTATTACTCCGAATGATATTTGGTGCGTAGTCGTGAACCTCAATCTTGCGCGACCCGGAGATATGACCACGAGCTCCAATCCTTCCAACGACCACCGACGTTCCACGACACCTTCCCATCATTTTTAACAATTGGCGTAGCAACTCATAGCTTTTTGTTGCTTCCTCTTCCTGTACGTCCATCCCTGTGTTGAGTTGTTTGATCATCGCCAAGGAGTATGGGGTTAGTTTCAACGAACTTGGCTCGATTGGCCAAAAGCTTTCCGGTCCTCTGGTCAGTCCACCGCACGCGTACGGTGCACCATCACGCAGTGTCTTTCCGCATTTCCCAGTTGTGCCGTCTCCAACAACGATACGCTCGATCCCCCATGTCAACTGGCCTCACCGATACTAGAAATTGGAACACGTCCCCGGAGATTTGTGTCCACTTTCGTTCTCGGGTGGACCGTCTCGTGTGCAGGACAAGAAGTGAGCGAACGCTTGCGAGTGCAGGCTAATATACGATACGAGTCGAAGCAGCTGTCGTGTCGCCAAGACACCACTCGAGTGCCACGTAAGAGTGACTTAGCAGTAATTCTTTCCGTAATTTTAATTTCGTTTTATTTCGCAAGGACAGACAGGAATTGGCGTGCACGAATAGGGGGAATGTCAATCTTCTTGGCTTACAGCCAATAAGATTGTCTTTATTCGTTCACGGGAGATCGAGGGGTCGATGCTCCCACAATACCCTGTGTGCGTTCCCCGTCAAAAAGGGGGTATAATATTCTCGGCTCCCCACCCGGTGACTAGCCCCTGGAGGCGGGCAGAGGAAAAAGCAGTAAACACATTTTTAGTGAAAGCTGCTTAACCATCGCGTTCGGCGTTTGGGCCTCGTCCTATCTCTGTAACCAATTGTCACCCGTGTTTCCTCTCTGGCGCAGGCTCAGTCCTCCGTTGACACACGGCCTCGCAAAGTGGCAACACAACGACAGAAACCGTAGCAGCATGCAAGGCATCTGCGTCGACGTCAGAAGATTCAAGAAGTGGGGCGGGGAAAAAGAATGGCATAATTCAGACTGAGGTCTTGAACGGGTTCAATGTACTGATTATTCAGGAAAAGGAAACAAGTAAGACTTTCAAACCACGCCAAGGACTGGTAGTGCTGTTTTACAGCGCTTCAAGAAGGCCCGGTGCGATTGCATCAAATTCGACGTCATAATCATGCGGGTGCATGCCAAGAACCCAACGAGAGCTCGAAGCGACGTCGATTTCATTCGGGCTGCGACAGCTGCGTTCAACTCAGAGGCGAACATCAGCACATGTACTCAGTTTTTCAATATAAGGACGTCAAGACCGGTCCAAAGTTTGACTTTGTGGATGCTCTTTTATTTCTGCGAAGTTCCCGATAGTGGGATTCTGTCGTCCAATCCAATATAGAAGGTCGAAAAAGGACCGGGGAAAAGAATAGATAGAAAGGGTTGTCGGTAGAAGTTGCTGCAGTGCTGGGATTGTGCCATCCGATGGTAATGAATTAAGAGAGGGTATAGTACCCCGTGTTACTCTGTACAAGGCTGTTCGTGTGGGAAGCAAGCGTGCGATTGCGTTTTCGAGCCAGTCAAATGCATTGAATCGTGGTGCTGATGGAATTGAGCAACTTGGGAAGGCGGCGAAGCGCCGCAACGATATTGCCGAATAGTTGGTCGATGTTGAGAAGCAGAAGGCCGTTACTGATCTAATCCGACTACCTGTAACAAGTGCGATTCTGCGGTATCGCTCTTTTCGGGTCGCCCAAAGCGAGGCTCTGAAGCGGTTGGAGAAGATGTGCGGTCCTTTTAACTATAAAATCATTGATGGTCGTTCCCGCACCGGCCCGAGGTCATCATCATTTCTTGCATCTGAGAATGTTGCACCACAAGAGATGTTGAGCATGGGTACGTCGGAATACGCTGAACAAATATCTGCTGCGTCGAAAGAAGCAACCCTATTGAGCACGTTGGCTACGGCAGTTGACATGGTCAGGATAGGTCCAAGTGCTGAGACGTAGTCGGGAGCGGATAATTTCATACGAACTGATGTACTTTCGCCACTTTTCGTCTTTTAACCATGCCTAGTCTAAGTATCAAACGCTCTCTACTTAAGTGCTTCGGGCAAGAAAAACGCGAGGCGTGGTCAAATGGCTCTGGTGCTGTTCATAGAAAATGGAACGCAGATTGTACTTTCAATTTGTACAACGAAAGAGGGGTGCTGTACTCATACGTGCAAGACACGACGCTGAATACGCCTTTGTTTGTGATGATGTTGCAGCTGTCAGAATAATGCCACAATGAACAATCCGATCTCGAAAAAATAATGAGAGAGCATGCCATCTCAGACCTTCTAGCCGCAGGATGCTGCGGGTCGTTGTTGGAGTCGCCGGCAACTGAACCACCTTTTTCTGCATCTGCTGCTCTGAAGGACACGACAAAATGGTACGCCTATACACCATTTGATCGTAGCGTGCGGTCCCAATTTCGTGACACGCAAATGCAAAGTCGTGCCTTGGCCACATGGGATGCTTCTCGAGTTGCCAGCTCTCCTGCGGCGGATGAACTCGTGAAGCTGCAGCGAGATCGGACGAGCCAGATCCCCCAGTTTCTCGCCTCGCTCAACCATGCCATTTAGACGTGAGTGCAAGAGCACTTGACATCGATTTTGGCTGGGAAATGCTTTTTGAAGATGTCATCGAGATGCCGCACATTCTTTCTATCGTCACATCCGAAGTTGGTGCCCTCTTCGACAAGTGCATTTGTTTCTACCTGCATAGACACATGTACAGCACAAGCGGAATTTCTGACGTCCCAAGGAGTGAACAAACCACCTGAATCAATGATTCAAATCATTGATTCTGGTGGTTTGCCCACTTTTTCACACAACAGCTTCGTTCATATCTTACCAAAGATGGCTGTCAAAGATGTTCTGTCCGCCTCCAGAGTCTCGACAATCGTTGCAAAAGAAACCGTACACTTTCCACTTAATGAAGGAACGTACGTCGAATCGTTGCATACTCCAACGTTCTCCACGAATATTATGATAGCTTCAATCTTCTATTTACTCGATACCCGCCTGCTGTCGACAAACACAGCATATTTTTATGATGACCCGTTCCACGAAACAAATCATTCTTCCGTGAAAGCAAATGAAGAACTGTGCAAGATGAGAATTAAAAGTAAAAATATCGCACCTCACTTTGGGGGGTCCGCAGTTTCTCCGAAAGTTTCTCCGAAACCCTGTCACTCATGTCAAATATGAAGTCCATCGTCGTTTAGTGTAGAACCCTCAACCTCCGATCACGCGCTAGAATGGCACTCAATATTGGGTCATCCAAATTCCGCCCGGTGTGGTCTGCTTGTGCAACTATTCCCTAGCGTCCCAATGTTTTCCCGGACCACATTGGATAAAATTCTCTGTGTACCCTGCGCGCTAGCAATAGCGAAACGATCAACAATTCATCCCAGTTGGAGATCGATGTCTTTACCTCTCGAACTCAAACATTTGACGTTCTGGGACCAATGCAGCCCACGTCAATTTAAGGCAGCCGGTACGCCCTTGGAATCTTTGATGACCACACGGCCAAATCTAACGTTTAATCGTTCACGGAGAAATCTGAAGTCACACAACGTATTACTGAGTACAAAGCTCGTTCAGAAAACGCTTCCGAATCTCGCCCCATCTATGCGAGATTGGATGAGGCTGGCGAAAACGGTTCTAACGACCTCAAAAATTACTGCAGGAACAATGGAATACGTCTGGAGTACCGGCCTCCATATGCATGACAGAGCAATGGGCTCGCAAAGAGATTCATACAAGAACTTGGAATACGTACCCGTCCAGCAACGTGCTCTATCTCTTGCATCACACTACAAGCGATGTCAAGAAATGTTCAAGTTAGGCGTTCTGCGTTTCCGTTACTCTCCGGTGAGTGAGCTGAATCTTTTTCTTCAATGATGCCTCCGGACTTCAACCATCTTTCATACTCTTAGATATGTATTCTTTGGCGTTGTCAGTGCAGAGCCGCCTCACAGAGAGAGACTTGATAGAAGTATGAAAAATGTTCTCGAGCTCAATAATCTTGTCTTGTAGAGCTTACGAGGATGCCGCCTTAGTCTTAGTGAAGCGGAGCAAGGGGAAGGCACTACAGGCATCGTATAAAGCTGTAAAGTACTTCGAACCCCCAAGAGAAGGACTCTTGAAAGGACCAATAAAATCAGAGTGAACCAGATGTAAAGGATAATTGCTCCGATCGTCAATGGACTTTCCCAGATCTCGGGCCGATTTACTCTTGAGGCAGTATTGACACATCATGTGTCAACACTGCCTCAAGGGTAGCATGATGCTAAGCTTTCTTCACTTTCTGATATCGATCCCATCTATAAGTAATAAGGAATTTGCAATCGTTCCGCAGCTTACATAACCCAAGCGCCTATGCCAAAGATTCTGTTTGTTAAAATGAGAAGGGTCGGCCTTTCTGTGGATATTTTGTGGCGGTGTGGAGTCGTATGGAGAAATATCGATGCTGTAAAGCCATCCTGACATTCGATGCCTTCAAAGACGATCTTTTTTGTGTGATCACGGGGTCCGATAGCCCCTTCCTTTACTCGTCGTCGTCTATAGGTTTATATACTCCTCTCTAATGACAGCCTGTCCTGTGCGGTCAGGCAAGTGCAAAGTGCGCTGGCGAATGTGTGTGTGTGTGCGCTCAGACAGTCCCGGGGTTCGCCGATGGGCTTTGTGCTGGTGTGAGTTGCATCATGGTGGTTAGGTGGTTATGTCTTTGCGGTCCGGTTATTTTGGTGAATAGGTCCGCGATGTTGTCCGTTGTCGGTATGTGGTGCACCGATATATTGCCTTTCCTTATGAGGTCCTGGATATGGTGGTGTTTGATGTCTATGAACTTTCTACGCTTGGTTGGTGCGACGTTCTTGGCTACGCTGAGCGCCGCTTGGTTATCTATCATCAAGGTTGTTGGTTTGTGTTCCGGTTGCTGGATGTCGGCGAGCATGCGGCGAATCCATTGTGTTTGCTGTGCGGCTCGGGACGCCGCGAGGTATTCGGCCTCGCAAGCGGACGTGGCGACAGTGGGTTGCGGTGATGATGTCCAGCTTATTGGGGCTCCGTACAGTCTGTGTATGATGCCTGTGCGTGATTTTCTGTCCGAGTCGTTGGCATAATCCGAGTCACTGTAGGATCGTAGTGCGATTTGTGTTTGGCGGTTGACGGTTTTGTATTCAATGCCGTGTGTTCTCGTTCCTTTGAGGTAGCGTAGGAGGGCTTTGAGGTTCTGTTGGTGGGTGATGGTGGGATTGTGCATGACTCCGGTCATTCTGTTAACAGATGTGTGTATGTCTCCTCGTGTGCTGTCTGCAATGTATCGCAGGTCCCCAAGGGTTTGGCGGAATATGCTGGCGTCGCTTGGGTTCAGTGGCTTATTCTTCATTTCATCATCGAACGGTCCTTTGTGGGGTAGTGGTGAGTGTCGCGGGTTGCATTTCGTCATTCCTGTCTTGCCCAGGATGGTGTCGATAGCAGCAGTTTGTGACACGTGTATGCTGTCATTGCTCCTCTTGCGGATTGTCCAGTTTAGATACTGTTTCGGGAATCCGAGACGTTTTATGTTGTACTTCTGTTGTAGATTGGTGTACAGTTGGGTGACAAGAGTTGGATGAGTGGCGATGACGAGGAAATCGTCCATACTGACGGCTGTGATTATTGTGCCTTTTGCATCGTGGCGATAGAAGATGCTCGGGTCGGCATCGGCTTGTTTGTATGCGTGCTCTTTGAGATGTTCCGTGAGGCCGTCGAAGTATATGCGGGATGCTGGTGGTGTCCCATATATGTTTTTGACAAGTCGGCCTCCCTTGCATGCATGTTTGTAGCTGCCGTCAAACTGTGGGTGCTGCTTGATATAGACTTTGCGTTCTGGGGGATAGTTTTCGTGGATATATGCTGAAGTTATGTCGAAGTGTTCGACGGGCCATCTTTTGGCTGCAGCTATGGCTAGCAGGACGCGTATGGATGTTTTTTCTGCCATGTATGTGGTTGTGCTGTCACTGTCGTAATGGAGACCGGGCTTCATACGGTCTTCACGTGCTGAGCATCTGGCTTTACGCTGTGTGACTGTGCCTTCGGGAGCACGTTTGTAGCGATATGTCATTTTAAGTGGTATCAGTTGCTCGCGTAGGGGTAGCTTTTTGTGTGGTATCCACAGGATGGTTTGTGATTTGTCGAGCTTGTCGAGTTCCTCATTGTGTGCAGTGGCCCATTGTCCCGAATCGGGGTAGTTTTGGGCTTCTCGCTGCGTTTTCGGGTCTGGCGTTGTGATCTCTACAGTGGGTGGGCTGGCTTGTGATGGATATGCTCTGAGGGGCCTACAGCATAGGTCGGACGTTCGGCTGTACGGTCGGAAGTCGGCCGTGCGTATAGTTCGGTATCGAGGTGATTTGAGCTCTTGGACCGTGATGGTTTTGTGATCGTTGCCGTATGCGTATCGCACTGGTGTTCCTCTGGGGTCCAGCTTTTTCTTCGGTTGTACGAGTGGGACCGTGCCGAGTTGCCCGAATGTGAATAGGCGTTTGGGTCTGCGTGGTTGGTCGTGCTACAGGTTGGTGGGTGACTGGCCGGTGGCGGAGTGGGGCATGAGATTGTATTTAAAAGCTGCGTCCCTTACCGCATCTTCGCAGTACTGCGGGGGTAGTTTCGCGTGCTGTAGATTTGCCCTGGCGGCATTCATCAGAGTTTGGTTGATACGCTCTGCCAGCGAGTTCTCTTGGGGTTGGTGTGGCGTGTTGTTTTTGTACGTTATGCCGTATGCGGCGTACGTGCGCATGGCCTCCTTGGACTTGAATTCCAGTGCATTGTCGGTGCGGTAGTACTGTGGTGTTCGTCCCGCGTTGTACAGTTGGGGCATGTGTTGTGGCATGATTGCTCCGACTTGTCGTCTGTCTTTTTGGAAGTATAGGATGAGAAACCTTGATCCAGCGTCGATGTACGTAAGGAAGTGGAAGTTTCCGTGTGTGGATATCGGGGAGATTGGGCCACACGTGTCAGAGCTGAGGTATTGGTCGGGGGCATAGTTCTGTGTGGTTTTTCGGTGTGGTGCTGGTCTTTGTATTGCCATTGTACACGCTGAGCAGGTGATGGTGGTCGTTTCGTACGCGAGTGATTTGGGCATTGTTGGTATGTTTCCGTCTTTGGCCATTTGTCTGATGTTGCGTGCTGTGGCATGGTTTAGCGTGAGGTGCCATTCGTGTGCGACCTGGTCCTGCGGTGTGGGTTGAAATTGGTGCTCTGTTACTGGATTGTGGGTGTCGGCGATGTGTCGGTTTTGTCGCCTGTGTTCCTGCATTTGTGGTGTGCGTGGACCAATGTGTTGCACCGTCGTCGTTTTCGGCTTGCCTTTTTGGGATGGTTTTTTGTGCGTTCTGGTGTCTGGTTTGGTTCTGACACTGTAAGCGTTGTTCAGGTTTTTATTTGTCCATGCATACGGTTTGTGCTTTGTGTTCCATGGCGCTGTACCGAAGATGATGGGTTTGTTCCGTTGAGCTGTGTTTTTGTATACTATTGCCTTGTTTCGTGCGAATAGTACGTTGCAGTGTAGTCTCGCGAGATCGTGCACGGAGATCAGGTTCGTGGTGATGGCCGGGTTGGCCACGGCTGGGACCTGGAGCCGTATGTTTTTATTCGTGCGGATTGTCGTCTTACCGTGGTGTGTACATTTGGATCTGGTGTTAGTGGCTGTGGCCGTGTGCATGGCGTGCCGTGTTTTGCGTATGTGTGTTGTGGGGCGCGTCAGATGTGTTGGGTGCGCTCCTGAGTCCAGGATGTACGTACATGGTTCGTCTTCCGTCCTGTTGTCGTTCCTTGGGTCGTAGACGTATTGGTCGTGCTGTTCGTCCTCGTATACGTCTTCGGGGTTGTATGCCACTCGTGCTTTTGGGTGTCCTTGTGCCCTTTTGTTTTTCGGGTGGTTGGGATTGCGGCATTCTGCATCCGTGTGTTGCGGTTGAATGATGCCGCGCAGTTGGTGGTATCGACAGGGGTTGTTGATTTGACGTGGCAGGGGTTGCCTGCGGGTTTGGCGTGTGGCCCATCTGCGGCTGATTGGTGCCGGTCTGTTGGGGGGTGGTGCCTGGGTTGTCTGAGTAAGGACGTTCTGGTACTGTGCGATTCGGTTGTACCGGTGTGCGAACTCCTTCACTGTGGCTGGGTTGAGGGCTATGGGTTGCATGCCTATGGGTGCCGTTGTGGGGTTGTATCTCAGCCCGTCGATCATGAATGTGACCGTTGTCCTCGTGTCCTGTATTTCCGGATAGCGTGCCGCTATCATCTTGGCCCTGATTCCCTCGTGGATCGTGACGTATTCCTGGAGCGTCATTCCGTGTGTGAAGTGTGCCTGTTCTGCCTGTTGATTGAGGTATTTTTGGTCGTCAGCGTTGGCAGTGTCGACGTGTGCCGTGATCGCCTTTACCAGATCGTACGGCGTTGGTTCACTTGTCGGTGTGAGTACCAGGTTGGCAATGTCGCTCGGGATGCTCGTTATGATCTTGCCGAGCAGCACGTGCTTGGCGCGCTGAAATGTGTGGTGCTCGTCCTCTTGTGTCGGGGGTTCGGGGTTGTCTTCTAGTTGGTGGATCGTTCCGGTGGCGTACGCGGCGGAGCGTAGCGCAACAAACCACGGGCCGTAGTTGTCGGGATTGAGGGTTGGGACGTCGGTTCGTCGTTCCATGTTTGAGGATGGGCTTGTGCGTATGGGAGGTCTGTACGTGAGTTGATCGATTGGTGCTGCGGCGGGCGGGTTGTTTCTGCGCGTTGTCCTACGTGCTGGGAGGGATCGTATCATGTCGTTGTGGTGGCTTGTTGGAGTTGGGAGCATCGGCGCATGGTTGCGTAATGGTGCCTATAGCCTGTGTGACCACGGGGTCCGATAGCCCCTTCCTTTACTCGTCGTCGTCTCTAGGTGTATATACTCCTCTCTAATGACAGCCTGTCCTGTGCGGTCAGACATTTTTGATGTTAAAATCGAGGTCTGAAAAATTTGCCGCAAAAATTCGTTAAGCACTAGGCCACAGGCGCTGGCTTCTTGGTGTCCCCTTGGGCGCGCTTACTATTTCAACACTTTTGGCATCCAGAGCAGGTGAAAAAACATTATCACGTACCAGCAGATCTCCTGGTAATTGTCGTTCCAGCGCCAGCTCAGGACAGTGTATATAAAAGTTGACGCTTGACAGCGTCACGCTCAGTTTTGAGTGGAGAGCAATCTGAATAACGCGCAATTCTATGAGTACAAATTGCACACGGACAGAACAGTGTACGCCCTGCATCCCCGGGCATCGCATGCGAAACCTCTTTAGTTCATAGCCACGAATCATCGTGGAGATCCGAGAGTAGTATGCAATGTGCATCAACAAGTTAGTTTTCGATAGAAACAAATTCAAGTGCTCTTCAAATAGTTATGGCCTTCTAGTCGCATAAAAGTGAGATTACCCCTTGCCTTGCCAAGAAACATAAGTAATAACGTTTGGTCCCATATCAGATGTAACGGTCCGATGGACTCTGTAATGTCAAGACGGCCGTGAATTTTCCTCTTATGCGCCCGGAAAATTTTGCAAAAATTCTTTTGAGCCTGTCATGATTCCCATGCGCAGCTCAGACACCTGTGATACGCACACACGTATGATATAGCGCAGCTGACCAGGCAGCGACGCCGTCTCCGGGCCACTTCCATTTCAGTAGAGCGCGGTCTCTCAGCCTCAGTATACTCGGCCATCGTGCCCTTCACCACAGCTTATGAGCCCTAACCGCAATCCGCTAACGCAACTGGAGCACAAACCGCTCACTCGCCAGTCACAACGATTGGCAACGGGCGCCACTCCACTTAGCAACCACCCCGGCACACTTCCCCACATCCCTCCACCACAAGAACCTACATCGCCTCCGCCCATGTGCCCAGAACCCAGAACCCCCGAACCATCACCCACATCGCCTCCGACTCCCTGCGTAGTGCGCAGATCATCTGAACCATCTCAACAAACCACACCGCCTCCGCAAGCACGCGTTGACCACCAGCCAGATCATCCGTACACCCCCCGACTGTACCACCCTCACCCACACCCCCGACACAACCTGAGCCATCCGAAAGCATGGATCTGCATATCGAACCCACCTCTCCAGATCACCAGCCCTCCCCCTTCTACAGAAGGCTCCCACCCCTACACCAGTCCGGAATTCCCTCTGGAACCAGGCCCTCAAGGACACATCCATCATTAACGATACTCAGCACACGCTTGGTACCAGCTACACCCCCGCCGCTCGGTACACCGGAACACAAAAGATATGTCCAAGACTGTGCCCCAATTCGCATGCTAATAACGAACAGCCTCTCACACGAAATCGCAGAAACCATGCACATATCTTTTGACACAACACCACCCAAACTCTTGAAGGCCATCCAAGACCACTTCACCGACAACTCACCCACCACGCACCTCCTCGTCCGTCAAGATGCCGACCGCCTTCCCTTCAGCACATACCTATCAGCCGACGAATACATCAACCAGCATTGCTCCTTGCGAACCCGCATGCGCCTTGCCAACTACCCCCACATCTGCACAGATGAAACGGTAGCAGTTGACGCCATCATAAAAGATATTGAACACCGCCATACCATCAAGCACCACGCAGATACTTAAACCGAGACCGACTCATTCCCCTATACCATCCTACAAGTCACTCAACGACCCAAGGCCGTCCAAGCCCACCTCACCCCACGACAATCCCAAACCACACCAGGCTCCCAGGGACTCCGCACGAACACCACCAAACTTATCAAGCGTGAACCCCTCCCCCGCTCACGCGGACGCCAGCGCGGACGAAGGCCCCGCCAGCATATTAGTACAACCCACTGTGGGCACACCTCACCCAGACTTACAATCAGTACCAACCCCCCACACTTTAACACCCGTACCAACCCCCCAAACCGCCGCTGTGGGCAGCACCACCACAGCGTCCTGCCCCCCGCCCTACTCCAACACCTCACCCCGCCCGCGAACCCGCCGCCCCGCCAAGGCCCAAATGGCCACCCCGGACGACCCCCCGGGGATGAAATGCATGTAATCCAGTCAACTACGATCCAGGAGAATTTCCAACGTATGAAATATATCCTTGACTCCGGTGCCAGCCAGACACACATCTCAAAGGCCACACCAACCATGCGCCCACTCACAACACGCATGACCACTAACACCGCCACCTCTTCCACGTAGGTCGCAACTCACGCCGGCACCATGCAGATCAAGACGAACAGGAATAAAATCCTCACATGCCTCGCGATCGCAAAACCCAACATGAGGCAGAACCCTATATCCGTACACAACATAGCCCCCAAATACGGAGCTGTAGTTTTCGGCATCCACACAGCGGCAGTCATAAACACTAAAACATACCCCCACAGTCCTCGCCACGACGACGGCACATAATGGACTATACTACCTAAACCACCCGGAAAACGGAGTCAAGCACACGAGGCACGCACGGCCCGCAACAAAAGAACCGGACCCCACCAACCCCCCACTCAGGCAACCACGCGTGCCAGCCCGGCAGGCAAATCACACCCCCCGTTGGCAGTGACCCCACTCTCATGCACAGCCCACATCCCCAACGTACTGCAACAACTCACAAGTCCCGCACCAGGCCTCCACCCAGGCATGGCCATGCAGTGGAGCACGCCTTTCACCACTGGCATATGATCCTTAACCACGTTCGACCTGCCACCATTCTAACGATGACACTCAAAGGCATGCTCCCCAACATACCACCCTCGCTGGCCCGATACGCCCCGCATATCACCTGCACCAGCCGTGCGCACGCCAAACAACGCTTTCGCCCACACAAGGTGACACACTACAATCACCACACTGGATTGTCACTCAGCAGCAAGATATGTGGCCCAATCGCGTCCCCCTCTCGCCAGAGACACAAATACATCCTGACCGTTCTCAACACCAACACGAGGTACCTGAAAACCGACTTCTTGCCCAACCGCGCGCAGACACCCCAACTGCTAGACTACATCTTCACAGCAATCAAAACTCAGACGGGTCACCAACCCCGAATATTACCTACCGACAACGCCCTCGAATACCTCCTTGGAACAGCTATGCAAACATACACGGGGCACAAAACCAGCCACTCCCCAACCATCCCATATACGCCACAAGAAAACGGCCTCGTGGAGCGCACAAACAGCACACTCCTCAACGCTGCCCGCGCCGCCCTCCATCACAGCGGGCTTCCGCAGCACTAATGGGAGGACGCGGTCCGTGATTCGACTTTCAAGTACAACCACTCCATGTACCACGGCACACGCGCCCTCCCAGCAACCAAATGGAAACAACTCGGTCCCCCATTCCACGATTCCACATCTTCGGCCAACTGAGAACCACCATGATCCACATCAACTAGCCAACATCTCAAAGCTTCAATCACGCTCACGCACAATACGGTACCTCTACCCCACCGACGAACAAAAAATCATGGCCATCGACGTCAAAACTTCGAAAACATGCGGCATACGCACTGTCGAATTCCATCCATACTTCAAACCCCGGGATCCGAAGATGACTGGACAGCTGCCTTCAAGGCATACCCTCACCGGCCACCACAAAAATATCTGTATCCTCATCTGCACCTCTCAACCACGGGCAAGCCAGAGAATACCCCGATGCAGACCTCTAGGAACCCGCCCACAATCAGGACCATGACACACTTGACACCAAAGGCGTCATACAGTCGACACCGGATAACCTCCTCCCTCGCATTACACGCCTTATCCCACTCACTATGGGCTACCGCTACAAGCGCGACAAAAATGGACAAGTCTCCAAGTGCAAAGCCCGATGCGCTACCAGAGGCGACACCATGATACCACGCGTTAACTTTAATACTGAACGCACCACCACGTACATGGCAGACAAATCGTCCGTTCGCCTGATATTTGCCATCGCCGCCGCCCCCAACTTCCACATCGAACAAATCGATAAAGAATCTGCGTACCTCCACGAAGACTTCGATCACAACGGGCAAAAGCCTGTCAACGTCCGCCAGCACCCCCGCTTTGACGGAACGTCCAAGCACGGCTGCAAAGGAGGAAAACTCATCAAAACCATCTATGGCACACCGCAAGCTGGATACACATATCTCGAAGTCGTGTTCCTCCTCCACACACGCCACAGCCTCCAGCAATTAGAGGCAGACACATGTCTGATGCGCAAAATCACCCCCAGAGCAGCCACATTCGTGCCAATCAGCGTGGACTATTTCACAGTCACAGCAACCACAGCGGCGCTGCTCGGCGAATTTGCAAACCTCCTGACATCCGTGTGCAACAGCAAACGCCTCGGGGAGCCCCGTATCCTTCTCATATGGACTGTACAGCGCACTGCCAACGGCGCTCTGCACATCTCCCGACCCACTGCCACCGCCTGCATCCTGCACAAAGCAGAAATGTACATTTCAAACGGCAAGCCCACACCTTGTCAGGACAGTTTTCGTCTACATGGCCCCAAATACCACGACGAGCCTCTTTAGAAACACACCCAGATCAAAGAGTACGAACAGATACTTGGAGACCTGCGATATATTGCGGACTCCACCCGACCGGACATATACTTTGTTTTCAACAGCCTGTCGGTAGCCTCAAACGCTCCGACAACGCGTCACTGGAACGCCCTCCATCGTGTCCTCTGGTAACTCCGACACACCCCCAAGCACGTACTGATATTTACCGACGCCGGCATCCCCCTCCACGTCAGCAGAAGCACTGACAGACCCCCCCAACACCCCTCGTCACATCCTACTCAGATGCTGACCACGCCGCCGACTTCACTGCCAGAAAATCCATGTCCGGCATAGTGCACCCTAACAACAGGACACCCATCTGTTGGGTATCAATGAAACAGATCATCAAGGAGCCTCTGCGATCCCAATGACGAAATTATACTGCCCAACATAAGTGCTCAGACTCCTTTTCATTCCGGTCGTAGACTTTCTGCGGGATTTATGAGTTTTACTGTGGTGAACGTTTTTTGTCGGGAGAGCAGTGTCTTCTGGTTGATCAAAGACGGTATAGGCGATAGAGATTGTGCCGGAACATCATCAGACCGGGGCTGTTTTGCGATCGGCTCGCCTTCGGCCGTCCGCTCCATCGTTACAACAGATTCCGAATCAGGGGTGTCAGTTGTGACCACAGAAACTGGGTTGCTGGGCTCGGCGATATTACTGGTTATTTTTGGGAAAGAAACCCTCTTTTTTACCGCAGGTCTACTGGCAATGTCATTCAGACCCCTGATAGCGATGGGTTTTGACCAGCATGGCAACTAAGTGTGTCCCATTTTCCACAGATGCCACATCGGTGGTCTCGACTCAGTTTTCCACGCAGCGTTTAGCGCCGTGACTAGGTTTGTTTCAGAAATAACAGGTGCGTTCCTTTTCCCGGGAGAACGGACCCAAATTAATGTGATTTTCGAACCATCAAAGGGAGGTTGGCAAGTCTTGAGCATAAGAAGTCCAACTTTTCGCCAAAGGGATTCATTTCACGGCGCGTGGTGGCATCAGTTTTTGGGAATGAGCTTGACACCCGATGCCTCTACTACGGTTTGGGATTGGGTAGGTGTAGCAGGCCTCGGCGCTCGGGAAAGCGTTGCAACAGAAAATAATACGTCCCTCCCACAAACGAAATCCCTTATCGTTGCGCGTGATATGTCCCCCATCTGCTAAAGAATTTTGAAATTAATTGTTCAGCTGTTGACTGGGGCAGTCGCAGCATGATTTTACGTTCACCTCTCAACTCCGCAGTCTATTGTGGATATGACTTGCCCCGCGGGGGCGAGTGGACTGTCCTCTATAAAAGGTAGCTGTTGGTGCGAAACAGGTAGAGACAGAGATAGAAACACACAGAAGAGAAATACAGTAAAGCCGAGACACCAACCGTTTTACCGCCAACATCAATTCCGTCTTGCCCCTCTAACTGTAATAATGCATACAGGTTTGTCGAGGGGCGACTCTTCTCATTTGTCTTTAACTTATTTAGCTGATGGTCGATATCTTGCGCACTTGCGACAATTTTTAAACCCAGCCAGAGTTATCACGGAGACAACCGTCAAAAAGTAGTACTTCCACACGAAACACATACTCAAACATGGCACCAGCTTGTACATCTAAACGACGAGACACACACTCAAACTTCGCGCAAGGTTTGACTCAAATATTCATGATTATCCAAAGTTCCGTAGACTGTCATTGGATTCAGTGCCATGGCCTCTCCATTGTAGAGGGAAATCCGCGAGAGAACTGTATGTACGAAGCAAATGCATCGGGAAAGCCCTTTTGGTGCAGGCATGTTCCGATCGCCTCCTGAAAAACGTCGACCCGACCCTGCGCTAATCCGAGTCCGGTACCTCCATTAATGAGCGTTCAAAATTCCAATACATTGGTGGCAAGAACTATAGGACATTCGGACTTATTCGGTCCTATAGGACCAATTTTAAGTACGCCTTAAAAATTACAGAGTAGCTGGTACGTGTGGCGCTGAGTGTGAATCTGGAAGCAGAATGCAATTACGACAAATATTTCCCAAGATATCCCCCTTTTCCCGATACGCCCCGGCAAAAACTATTGTTACGCTTATGTCCGGAACCCGAAAGCGCGGAAAGTGCTAAGGCTAGTACCGCCAAATGTGAGCAAATGGTAGTTTAATTATCTTTGCGTCTGTTGGCACCCACGAACCCAATGGCAAGCATCCTTCTCGTCCGCCACAATGCCTCGTAAGCCAAGGTTGTCTGAATTCGTGAAAGGCCAAGTTTTTGCACACAAGTCAAACTGCTGGCCTGTTACACGCATTTCACAGTAGGTCGAACGCTCTACAAACGCCAAAAAGGCCTTCCTTCGAGACAACAACGTCCACAATCGTAAAAACAGAGGCGGTAGGCCGCCCAAGGTGACCGACACTGACAAAGGAAGGATCATTCGTGAAGCTTCCAAGGGCCTCCTTGGATCCTCAGGCAGTATCAAGGCCTTCCATTTGACTGTCAAACCTCGCTGCGTACGACAGCTGTCTCAGAAGAGTGCCTATTTCCGATATATGCGTATTTCAAGGACTCCTGCCATGCGTGAACACCATGAAAAATCAGGGTCAGCTGAGCTACCCAAAGAATGACATGGAGCCACCAAAAACGGACATCAATAGTTTGGTCAGACGAGAAGAAGTTTAATCTCGACGGCCCAGATGGGTTGGCGTATAAGTGGCATGATTTAAGGAAGCAAAAAGAGTGGTTCTCGAAACGACACCATGGTGGACAGAGCGATATGGGTCGGGCTTGCTTTACAGGCACTGCCGAGTCTCCGCTGCTTTTCCTAGATGGGAGGCAGGATGGGCCGAAGTATGTCGAGACTCTGGAAGCGAACTTGCTTCCTTTTGCCGGAGACCTTCCTCTCACAAGGGGTTTTATGCAGGATGGTGCACCATGCCACCGTGCTAGGGTAGCAGAAACATTCCTTTCTGACAGTCATATCCCAATGTTGCCGTGTCCAGCGCTCTCCTCTGATCTTATCCCCATCGAGAACTTGTGGGGTATCGTCATGAGAAGGTTTTACGATCAGCAGACGCAGCTTGAGGACGTCGATTCTCTATGGCGGTGTATTTGCGATTCCTGCGACGTAATTAGCAATGATACCCCTCAAACTTTAGTGCCGTCTATGCAAAAGAGATGTATTGAGTTCGTGCTTGCAAAGGGAAAGAAGATAGACTACTGAGACGTTCTTCCATTTGTGTTTGTAATTGACAATAACGTTTTGCACGCCATTGTATCTAAATTTTTTGCCTGGGGCGTGTCGAGAATGTTGAGATTCCTTCCCCGGATCCCGAAAGATGTTTTTGATGTCTCACGGCTATTACTCCCGAAGCCGAATTCAGGAGCCTTTCGTTTGAATAGCGGTTCTTGTCCAGATCAATTTCATGTGTTGTGCCCAATTGATCTCATATCCCTTTATTTCTGTGGTTGTGTTAATCTGTCTATCAGTATCTGTCTATCAGTCTACGAAATATGTGTCTTCTGTGATAAGGTCCAATAATAACTGAATAAGCGAGATTGTTGAAATCTTCACAAGAAATTAAGGCAGCAAGCGGGGCTTGCAGCCTACTAGGATAAGCGAGATTGTTGAAATCTTCACAAGAAATTAAGGCAGCAAGCGGGGCTTGCAGCTTACTAGGGGATCTAGGTCCCCTGCTAACATGTCTGGACCGCAGTTAATGTTTCGCAGTTCAAGCAGGTTTGCGCGAAATGGGTGGCAGTATAAATTGGCTAGATCTCTAGGTACAGTAGAGAACTATAGGTATAACAACATCTGTAAAGTCTCTAATTTCAACACGGCAACAGAACAACGATCTCAAGCTGACTGCGCAATAGGTAAAGCTGCCCAGCAGTTTAGAGGATTTCGAAGAGAACATCGGTACCTTGGAATTATGGAAGACAGTCGTCGTATTCAGTCGTCGTATACATAAATTCTACTAGAAGGTAGAGGAAGACTTCCAACTCTGGCAAGCGCGTACGGAGGCCGCTTTGCAGAGTAAGGAAGTGCTCCATGTCGTCGTGTGCGATGCTACCGGGACTCACGATCCTGAAGCGCTACCGGCTGAGACGCAGCTGGAAATTGCTCAGCCAAGGGCCATTATCATTCAGGGATTTGGTGATAGGCCTCTTTGGGTATGTATATCCGAGGAAAAGAACCCGCACAAGATGTGGGCGCGTCTCAAGGACAGATGCGCAATGGTCAAAGTGGCGAATAGAGTTCAGATGCAAAGCCGTCTGCCTCGTTTGAGTTACGCGATCCAAGACATGCCGCAGTATATTGATACTTCTGAAGAGACTTTAACTGTCTCGCAGGCATGAACTGTCCAATTGCAGAAGAACCTCAGGTACCTATGTTCCTTGTTTCGTTCGGAGATCAAAGTAAATCTCCCTAGGGACAAGTAGTCGCCAGTCTATAGACCGTGAATGAAACATTAGGCTGGGAGTCTTTCTCCACACGTCTGTTACAAGAGTTTGAAGAGAAGGAGCTCGACAGTAACGGGAGCCTCATGGTTTCGACAGCCAGAAGGGGCATACATGAAAAGGGACTGGCTTTCACTGCTGGAAGGAAAATGTCCCCCGCCGCAAAGGATTCAAGCTAGCTAAAGGTCCGTGTGTTGAAACACGTACCTGTTTCGAATGTGACCAGGTAGGTCACTTGATGCGCAATTGCCCACTGAAAAAACGGCAGGCTCTTCATACTGAACATGCAGAGAAGCGACAAAGCCCGAAGGTAAAGGAGGCTATCGTGATGGTGACATCCAGGCGTATTTTTGGCCGTGCATCGGACGTCTTCAAATCCAAGTTGGTATTGGATTCTGAGGCAAGTGACCACATGGTAAATGCAGATGCCCTGCTATTCAATATCCAGCCTATACCATTACGCTCTATTTTCATTGGGAAATGGACACACTGTATCAACCTCCGGCATGGGGGATATGAGAATCTGCATTACTCCCGCTGACGAGAGAAATTCTTCAGTGAGAAGAATTACCATTCTCAGGGATGTACTGTACGTACCTAGTTTAAGGAAGAACATTCTCTCTGTGTCTTGCCTCTCTAATTATGGATACACTACTCGATTCAGATATCACGGTGAGCGCTCTGTTATGAAGGAGGGAGTGCTACATCTACAGGGTAATAAGATATATTCAATCTATTATCTCAATTCCGTAGTCATTAAACCCCCGTGAGAACTTCGAGGTGGTCAAGGGAATACAGCTGGTAGCTCTGGTAGTTCCAAGTACCCAAATCGCAACTCAAGCTTTGGGAATATGGCACCTGAGACTGAGTCACGCCAGTCACTCCAGTATTTACCAATTGACACGTTTGGGTGCCGTGAGGGATATGGATACCGAAGTCTCGAACCGTCACCACTCCAAACTGTACAGCCAGTCACAAAGGGAAGAACTGCAGCAGCGCTCTACGTACGCGGCCCGTAGGAGAAATTAGTGTGGGACAAGTGATGCATAGCGACCTTCGTGGACCAATGTCATCTTCTTCCTTGGGAGGTTCCCTCTACTTCGGTACGTTTATTGATGAATACTCGCGCCATGTAACAGTAATCCCTCTTGCAAAAAAGAGCAATGTTGCATCACAGTTCATTAAGTTCCAACGACAACTCGAACTCAAGTTCGATTGTAACATCAGGGCAATGCACAGCCACTCAGGAGGCGAGTAAACTCCACTCGAGACATTTCTGAAGGAGCAACGTATTGAGGTTAGCAGATTCGCAGCATATGGCTCAGAGCAGAATTGTGGGTCTCCCCAACTCGTTTTGGGGAGAAGCTATCTGTGTAGCTGGAGACTTGCGCAATCGCTTCATCTCACCCCAGGAGCCAAAAACAAACACGTTATGAAAATATTACAGAAGAGGAGCCCGAGTGGATCATTTGTGAGTGTTCGGGTGCCAGTTGTGGACACACATCCCCAAAAAGCTTCGGCAAGTGCTTGAAGAGAAGCCAGAGGAGAGAATTCTCATTATTTGCTTAGAACGTAATCAATACAGGATCTACCTCATTAATGGCAAAATTGTTGTTGTTTCCAGACATGTCAAGTTCTTTGAGGACCAATTCCCAGCGCGTGATTGGTCAATTGAGGATGAAGATGGTACCATAGTACAACAACAACCGACATCTACTACAGCAACTGGTTCGAATTCAAATCAAACTTCTGGAATTTAACCCAAGTTTCGTAGCCCTTAAGAGGGTGAAATTGTGCTGGATAACCCCCGGAGTATATCCCGCCGGTTGTTTCCAACGAGATAACTGAGTTGCCAATATCCAATGACTCCACGTCTTTGAACGATAGCACAGGGCATGAAACTGCGACAGAAAGTGAGGAGGTGGTACCAGAAGATGATAGGCGCTATCCAAGCCGTTCTAGACGTCAACTACATAGCTGGATTCCTGGTTCAGCACATCTTGGTACAGTGGCAGTCGATGGGGATTCGCCTGAGCCTTTTACGTTAGCCGATGGTAAGAACTCCCTCGACTAGTACAAATGGAACAAACCTATCGTCGAGGAGCTATCTTCGCTTCAACGACACAACAACTATGAGAGAGCTGATCCTCCGATAGGTAAGAAACCCATCGCCACGCGCTTTCTGTTTACAAAGAAGTGGAATGCGGACGGAACCGTGAGACGATACGGGGTTCGGCTTGTGGTGAAAGGATATTTACAGGGAGATGTGAGCCGCACCTATGCACCTGTGGTAGAAATCAATACTATCAGAGTAGCACTGGCAGTTGGTGAGAGTCGAAACTACTTCATATATCAGTTGCATGTGACAACTGCCTTCCTGCATGGAAAAATCGACGAGTCTATCTACATAACCTTCCCTCAGGGTTTGCGGGCTGGCTATGTCGGAAGCCCTTACCGTCTAACGAAGGCATCGTATGGCCTCCAGCAGGCGCCACGACTATGGAATGAGAAGTGGTCCACCGTGATGTTGGAGCCAGGTTTCAAGGCACTAAAAGCAGATGAATGTGGCTTCAGACGTGACGGCGTTTAGATAATGATGTACGTGGATGACGTAATTGTTATGGGTACCAGCAAGGAATCACTCTAAATTGTGAAGCGTGAGCTAGCAAGGCATCTGGAAATGAAGGAATTGGGTCTTTTGGACCATTTTGTCGCTGTTACATTCTTTCGCAAAGAAAAAGAAGCCTGGCTCACTCAGAATCAGTATACACTTCAAGTACTCAAACGATTTGGTATGCCTGACTGCAGGCCAGTATATACGCCCATGGAAACTGCGAGTAGCCGAGCTAATGCAAATAATATGAAGGCATCAGACCAGACTTTGTGCCAAGAGGCAGTCGGTTCTCTATTATATCTCTCGACGCGTACGAGGCCTGATATTTCAGGCGCAGTAGGGATCCTAGCTCGTCATTCCGCTAACCCCTAACACCCTCATTGGGTTTCCATCAAACGAATCTTCAGGTACTTACGTGTAACTGCAGATTTCGCGCTTCGTCTAGAAGGACAACAGTGGGATTTAGTATGGTATTCCGATGCAGACTGGGCAAGCGACCGAAATGATCGTAAGTCCACTGGTGGTGTACTCTTCCAGCTCAGCGTTCCCAGAGTTAGTGTGGCGGACATTGAACCAGAAGAAAGTCGCCTGTCTTCGACAGAAGCTGAATATCTAGCCCTTAGTGAAGCTGGAAAGCTTCTCGTTTGGATTCAATCACTTCTGTCGGACTTTGAATGTGCTGAACTCGCTCCAATAAAGATTTTCGAGGATAAACAGGGAGCATTCGTGTGGGGAACGGAAGGAGTTAGGAAGGCAAAGCACGTCACTATCAGGAAGAAATTTTGAAGCAGCTCGTACAGGATGGGTTCGCAGTCGTTGTGTACTGTCCTACTGCGAAAACGCGGGCGGATATATTCACAAAGTCGCTTACCACAGTCAAGTTTGAAGAGCAGCGAGAAAGTCTTGGCATGCTTGTAATCGACATGGAAAACAAGAAGGGGTGTTGAGATTCCTTCCTCGAACCCCGTAAGATGTTTTTGATGTCTCACGGCTATTACTCTTGAAGCTGACTTCAGGCGCCTTTCGTTTGAGTAGTGGTTCTTGTCCAGATCAATTTCATGTGCTGTGCCCAATTGATTCCATAATATTTATTTCTGTGGTTATGTTAATCTGTCTGTCAGTATCTGTCCATCAGTCCACGTAATATGTTCCTTCTTTGTTAAGGTCCAATAAGAACTGAATAAGCAGGCTTGTTGAAGTCTGCACAAGAAATTAAGGCAGCGAGCGGGGTTTGCAGCCTACTAGTGCCTACTCGACCTCTGTCCTCAATTGAGGACCAGTCGTCAATTGGGGACAACTTTCACCCCCCATGTAACTAAACTTGTATTGCGTTTCAGCCAATTCTGTGACCATTTTCGACCTCAGCAGGCCGCAAATCACTCTGGGACACGTCTTAATTATTTAGTCAGGTAAATTGTTTTCACAGCTACGTGGAACACCACCGTCAATCTGCTTGTCAGAGACGAAATAATTTCGCCATGGCGCAACCGCCCGATCCGCGTAAGAATATCGGTGCCCGCGTGCACGCCCTGGCGTGACACGTCACGGCTCACGCAGAATGCGCGCGCCGGCACAGGGCCAACAAGAAATCGAAAAACGTTCCAGGAGTGATCGTAAGCATACGAAATGTCATATCTGGGCAGCGCGCCAGTTGCAACCTCACCGCGGACTACAATCTGGGAGGGGTAACCATGAAGCGAACAGAGCTAAATATGCGCAGAGCCACTGCGGGAGACCTCTCTGCCCCTGCACCACCCGTCGCTTCTCGCATCGAACAAGCAAAAGAACGACCTGCGCCCTCGAATGTTGAAGATGACTGCGACGACCGACACCCTCGTGTATCTGCTTATAGTGACAGACTGTATCGAATTTGGTTCCTGCTTCATATGATCCTGCAGGGGTCGTTGCCCATTCACGAAATAGGTTCGTAACGACTGTCATGCAGATTTACAGGCCTCAGTTCCCTTCGAAGCATGGAGCATAGTGTCTTCGAGTGGAGAGTGCTGGGGACCGGGCAGTGATATTAGCGGCCACTCAACCTTGGACTACACTCTAATGGTGTTTTCTCCCAGTCAGCTCCGTTCAATGGTGGAGATGACGAGTGCGAGGCTTCTATCCTCCTCATTGTTAGCGACAAGTTCAGACGAGCTTGTAAAGTTCTTCAGTATCCTGATCTTATCGGCAAGAGTCGAGTTCGGGAGCCGGGCATCACTGTGGTCGGGTGTCAAGCGCGGAAAGTATATCCAGGCTCCCTCCTTGGCGCAACGGGAATGGCGAGGAAGAGATTCGATAACCTGTATCGCTACGTGAGATCCAGCACTCATCTGACCAAGCGTCCGCTGTCAATGTTGAGCGTGGACTACTGGTGGCTTCTCTTAGATGATTTCGTTCAGCGTCTCAATGCCTATTGAGTAACGAACTTTAGCCCGTCCGACCCAGTTGGCGTGGACGAATCGATCTCGAGGTGGTATGGGAAGGGCGGAGTCTGGATTAATACTGGACTACCGCAGTACATTGCTATAGACCGAAAACTTGAGAATGCTGCGAGATACAGAACAGTGCTTGTGCCGGGAGCCACATAATGTTGCCCTTGAAGCTCGTGAAAACAGCTAAGGCGGAGGATGCGATGCGCGTAAAGGACTCGACTGGAGTTGACCCCGGCCCTAGTATATCGGTCGTTAAACACATGGTGGACTGCAGACATGTGGTAGTGGGTGGATAACGTTTGGAGCACTGCCGGACGGTTTGCGGACTGCGGCGGCCTGCCCACTGGACACATGTCAGTTGTTGGCCAAAAACGTTCCACAAACGGTCCTCATACAGACACATTTCAGTCCAACCCCGTTGCCGCACGGTCCTGGTCGAAAAACGATATTTTGGACCTGTAATGTAAAGTATAGGAGGATGTGCGCAGCTCTACACAGTCCCATTTAGATGACAAAAGGACATACTTGTACTGGTGGTAGGGCAGTTCACATATGACATACACTGGTGGTTGACATTACACAGAAGTTGACAGTGACATCATCAGATGCGTGCCCAAATGTCGCAACACGTGGTGTACCTTTACACGTCTACGCTACCCCACACTGGAATAGATATTGATCCAATTGTTCCTACAGCGTGATGATTTGATCTTCGCACATACCTCTCTGATATAATGTGCGCTTATCATTTATCAGTACACCATGCCCTTGCGTTTTTCGTAGCGCGTCATACCTCCTTCCGCGCAACCGCCAGCTCTACAATTCGTTTATCAACGATATCGAAAGATTGGTTTCCCATGTCCAGCAGATGCTGCATCTCACGTTGCGGATCAATGGAGAACGTCTAGTGCCGGGTTCCCGGGTGCTGATGATAGAACATTCCGATACCATGCATAATAATTGCAACATCCTGCACCGTCATTTTACTAAAAAATCGCGATTCTTGTTCCGGAGAACACACTTGTCCCATGAAACTCTTCTGCAAACCCTGTCCCCACTTCCCGATGAAAAGTAATGAAGACAAATTTCCAGATGCCAATGTGAATTCATATTCAATGAATAACAACACTTTTCCATAGTATACATCCCCTATTGCAGCGCCACCGTCGAACTGGGCGGCGATGTAGAAGTCTTTCTTGCGCGTGTTCGTACGCTTCAACAACGAGGATCCAACCGTAACTCGGTGTACCTACTTTTGACCCTGATAGATCTATGCCATAAAAATGTTCGGACTTTACGCATGATTCAAATTCCTCCTGTAACATACTCTGAATAACTCTCAAATTTTATTCCACAAACAATTCTCGCAGTTGGATTCGCCGGAACTGCGGAGAACTCAGTTTGTACTCACGAGTTGGTGACCGGATCATAAAGACCCGGAAAGATCCCTGGCTAGTGACTTCATTACCCTCCGGGGAACCGCCCTCGTTATCTCCGTTGTCAGAATGGAACTCGGGCTCTTGCACAAAGACGGGTTCATTAAACATCAATTTCGCCGATTCGACAAGCTTCACATTCTCTGTCAGAGCTTCAGCAGCTTTTGTTGTGGCATGCAGACCATGCTTGGTGAAACCCACATAGAGCTCCATCCAGAATTGACTTGGGTTGACTACACCCAATCACCGCAATTAGATTGGGTGACTAATTTAGGCTGGGTGCGAAAATAAAATAGACCATGTTATTTTGTGACTGAGGGTGTCAAAAAGCCGTTTACAGTATCGGGTTGAACGGACTGGGAAAAATGAAGAACTACTGTACGCAACACGACGGCGGTCCCGCCTCGCCCTGATCTAGTCCCCGACAACTCCCGCAATGCCTTCACACCTGAGCGGCCCTATTCAGCGCTCTCTTGCTCGCGCGCTCGCGTCTCGTCCCACAACAAGCCGCAACCCCCCCTCTTAGCACCGACACACCCCCAACCCAGTTGCATATTACTGACAATTATCCCGCACAGCCCCACAACTCAGTTCGTCGCAACATCCTCGTTAGTACCCTCGCGCAACGATATCACGCAACTTCTTGGATGATAGCAGAGGCTGCTGAGAGTGGCCCACGGCATATCATTTCAAAATGCGTCCGACGGTTCCCAGAATTATTTGCAGGAAACGACAAGGCAAAATTGGCAAAAGCAAGCAGATGGTGGAAGCTTCGAGACGAAACCATGGCTCTCAAAAGCGAGGGTAAAAGAGGAGGAAACATCTCTTCACTCACGAGAGGAGGCATTCGCCGAGCGCAGTTCAAAGCACAAAAGGGACGTGGGAGAAAGAGAGCCAATTGGGTACGTGCTCTGTTTAGGGACTTAAGATCGGAGTTCCAGCGGCTCAGATCTGCTGGTATCAAGTTCAGTGCTTCTGTTCTTCGTGATCACGCTGTTCTGATGATAGCTGAAGCCGCGGTAGGATCCCCGTATCTCAAGCTGCTTCATCAAAATGGTGTTCTACTGGAGAACAAGATTACCATTCGCTGGATACAACACTTTATGCGTGCTAAAAACATTGTTGTTGGCAGACAGACCGGAAAACTATTGCTGAGTCCAGAAAAAGAAGTTCTGCTAGAGAAGACAGTCGCTTATCACATGGGAGAGCTTCAACGCGGATTTGAATCAGGGTTGCTAAACGAGGACAATATAGAAAACGCAGATGAGACGCACTTCGTTTTTAATATGGACAACGGAAAGACACTAGGGTTCGTTGGTGACAAACATGTTAAATATGCCGACGTGGTCTCGGGGGGTGATCCAATAACGATGATGGTTCGCCTTTCAGGCGGACGCCATGCACAAATTTATCCGCCTATGATAATATTTCAAAATCAGAATAGCTCGCATCCTATTCGTGGTGTGCCGGATGACGTACCCGGCGTGTGCTATCGTTCGTCACCTAAAGGATGGATGGATGGCCTAGTGTGGCATGATTGGCTCTGCGAACCACGCGCTATCTCAGCACTTCCGAGTGATCGACAAAGAGTCTTGTATGTGGATAATTGTTCGTGGCACTCGGAAGGACCACATGCTGCTGAGTGTCTACGCGAGATAAAGACCACGATGCAGAAGCTGCCTCCAAATTCAACACATTTAACTCAGCCCCCCGACTCGTTCATAATTCAGAAGATTAAAGAAGTTTGGAGAAGACAGTGGGATAAATATAAATACCAATGCATACAGGAAGGACTCTGGAAGAATACCAGCAATGGAAAGGGCAGTGGAAAGCTTCTAAATCCTGGAAAAGGGTTTTTTGCGACTGGCTGCCGATTCTGTAAGGGAAGTTAACGCAATGAGGGACAAGAAAGGTGTTTCTTATGCAAGGAAAGCAATGATACGGACAGGCATGTCTTGAAATGTGAATGGACTGTGGGAGGAAGGTCAGCTCACTGATGATTTACAGCAGATTATCGCGAAGCATAGAGTCCATTTTGAGAGAGAGCCTGTTTTTATTGACAGTGCGGATGTTGAAACAGAGTCCGAGAGCGAACAACGTTTCTTCTTGCTGCTTTAAATCAGGTGCAAGGTTGCAGCCTCCGCCCCGGAGCGGGAGAGGAAGTGGAGCGCGGTGGCGGAGGAGAGAGACAGGAGGAGCGGGAGGAGGAGGAGGGTGGAGGGCAACGAGCGGGACATAGGAGTTGGGGAGCAGGCGCGCGGGGGTGGTAGGGGGTTGGGGGAGGAAGCGGGGCTTCGCCAAAAAGACGTGTGCCGCGCTGCCCACGCGGGTGAACCCATGGTAAAATAGTACATACAAAATTGACTTGGCCTTCTTTAGTTGCGCCATACACTATATTAATCTAGGTGCAGATTTGTTTTGGGCCACGATATATTGGGTTTAGAGGTTCTGTATGAGCAGTTCTAAATTAACTTGGCCCATTCTAACTGCGGTGATTGGTGTACTGGGGCGTACATTCTTATAATATCTCCCAAGTGCAAAATGTAGTGAAGTTGTCCTTTGCACAGGCGAACTCGCGAAGACTGAAAGCGGTAATACTCCTTTTCAACATGATTATAGAATGACAGTGACACCGACTCAATTTGTTGCACGTCATCTTCAGTCAGGATTGTGTGGTGACAAAGCCCCATTATTTCGAGAGCATACATACGCCTTTCAAGTATCGTGCGGGAAGATTCCCATTGAGCAGCACAGGGGCGTACCAAAGGGTGAAGGCCTTGCACTCTGACGCTTTCCATTTCTTATAATCGGTAGTACTGCGTGGCCTTGGTCTAAACACATCTTGCGACGACCCGAGGCTAATGGAACTGATTTCATCGTCTATCATACTAATTCAAGTTGAGTACGTGTACAGGTGTCTGACTATTACAGCGTGAACAGAATCTCACACGCGTTGCCGTATAGCTAGGGCCAAATCTGTAATACGTGTCGCGTCGCAATTGATGTGGTGTGCGAACAATTGAAATTGGTATTTTGAGAAAAATTTGTTTGATCACCACAAAATCTCCAAAACAAATTTGTTAGTCAATTATTTGCGCGTCAATTCGCGCTCCCGTAAAAATGTGACCCGATGGCGATGTTGCGCGCCGATGGTGTTCGCCTGTAAATCGTGATCGGAGGGAAAAGAGCAGTCGCAGGGGCTGCAAGTGTAGTAGTTGGTTTCCCTCTCCAGGCGAATTTCGCGCGCAGGGTGGTGCTTATCACCCTTGTGCTGTTGTAGCTGAAAACTACTCGTCAGGGTGCAATTAAATCTACGCGGAGGTGCCTTTTTCTTGGCGACGCGGGTTATAGCCACGCGACGTAGAACTATGTTGACGCCTTCTGGCAACACCGGGAGAGGGTCCTTAATCACTGTAGTGCGTGTCTTAATTATATTAAAAACACGCGAGGCGCTTTCCACGTGTTCCTCGGTTGCTGCACGTGGCGTCGAACGTTCTGCACCTTCTCCAAAAATCTTATCCTCCGGCCTGAGTAGGTCCGCGGGGGTCGCTTCGGTCTCGACGAGATCCAACACGGAGGTGGAGTCCTCCTCGTCGCTGGTTCAGACTACCTCAGGCGTGCGGGGTCGAGGCTGTGCGCCGTGTGTCGTTGGGTCTTCTGGTTCGTCGGCGAGGACGTGCGGCTGCCCGAATCTTCTATAGCGTCTTAGTCTTAGTACCACTAGAATAGAAAGTAGTTAGTTAACCGCATTTATATTTTAGTGATAGCGCAAAATAAAGAACTTACTCTTGTATTTTCGGGTGAGAGTTTTCTTTTATTGAAGAATACGGGTTTGACTCCTTTTTGACAAAACGTGTTGCGTTAATATCAAAATGGAGGCAAGGACGCCACTCTCGAGAACCAAATTTCCAGTTTTGTGTTGATCTTGAGCTGCTGAGTTGAGTTTTTTTCTGAGAAACTAATTATGCTAGTAGTCTAGACTGTCGCAAAATAGAGAAAAACGGTAAAGTTAACCGGCAGGACCGGGTGAGTTGAGGGGTCGCGTCTTTTTTACTGTGGGTTCTTCTTGTGCTTGTGCGTGTTCGGGTAGCTATTCTGCCCTGCGCCTCTGGGTGTTTATACTACTTCCTCTTGCCCATCCAGACCTCCTTTGACTCTCGTATGTGCAATCCTCTGCCGATAATCGCAGAGGATTGCATTATCAGTAGACTCGCTGGGAGAGGATGTGCACTGTGTTCGGACAGGTGATGTCTAATTTAATTCTGCCCACATTTTAAGCCTTAATAGTGCTCTACGTGCATTAAACGGAATGTGTACGTCACCGCCATCTGGTATTTTTTGTCGTATCTTACACGTGTACATAGCACTCCCACCGTACTTAACACCGTCGTCGCTCATGTCCCCAGTAAAGACGACCCCAGGTCTTGAGTCTCTCCCACAGGTTATAGGCCCTTCTTTTTCCTTTTTTCCCGCTCCCACTGTCCACCCTCTCCATTCCCCCTTCATCCCCCCACAACTAACCGGCTCACAGCCGCTCTCTTACCCCATCCTGCCCCCCAACCGGCCCACGGCCGATCATCACATCACACAACCGCCAAAACCGGCCCACGGCCGATCCGCACATCCCCCACACCAAATATTTCTTCTCCTGAGACTCCCCCCCTATCTCTGACCTACTACCCCCCTCCACGTCCCCAACTACCACCAATCATCCACCCACCATGGCATCCCCGCCCACACCTGACGGTCCGCGTATTTCCGTCATTCAACTGACACTCACCAATTTCAACTATTGGCACAACAACCTGATTCTCGTAGCCTCCATCAACAATTGCGACGGCCACCTGGACAACAACCCTCCCCTCCCCACTGACGCAGAAGACATCCGATCCCACACACGCCAGAAACGCTTTGCTCTTGCACTTATCTTCCACAGTCTATCGGAAGAAGTTCGATCCCTCCTCTCTGACGACGACCTCCTTCTCTCTCCTCACGATTTATGCAACAGACTCCATGAGATTACTGCCGCAAACCCCAGCAATGCTCCCTACCTGCTGGCAGCCCTCGCTCGCGAGACAACCCTGCACCCTGGCACCCCTATGCTCGAATACCTTACACTCCACAAGAACATACGGACCCGGATGCGTGCCGTCAACTATCCTGGCATACAGGACAAAGGCACCGCTGCACAGTTTCTCCTGGACGGCTTGCGAGACCACCCGGATTACAACCCGATCGCTCTCACCCTCCATGCCCAATCCAGCCTCCTCCCCATCGAACAAATAGAAGCACACCTTCTCCACGCAGAAAACTATCTGTCAAGGCAAACACCCCAACTTGCCCACCAAG
>NW_005179042.1:199455-206110 GCF_000350225.1 Chondrus crispus | reverse complement strand
GAATAAAAAAGACAACTCATCAATTATCCGCCCCGCTTAGTTTGTTGTACTTCGCTCTTGCGTTGCACTGTCGTTGAGCAGATTGCTTTCCTTTCCTTTATCGTGTCTCAAGTCCAAAGACAGTCGAACCTTCCACACCTCGGCCTCTTCTATATGCTCTACTGTGTACCTCTGCAATATCAAAATAGACAGACCAAACTCTTTGCCAAACCCGCCCAGGGCGTCCGCATCATGCTTCGTTTTTCTCCAACTCACGCTCCCCTTGCAACCGCTTCAACCCCTTTGCAGCCACGGCAGCATCGGCGCCATGACCGGCTGTCCCTTCACGGACACGTGCGTTGAAATAAAGGTGAGCACGATCAATGACAGGGTCGCCACGACCGATTTCGAATCCATGCTGCTGTACCGCTGATTCGCCAACGACGCAAAGCTCAGCAGACACGTGAGCCAAGAGTAGATCCGGATCTTGAACATGATGGCCATGAAGGCGAACACCAGCGCCGACAGCGAATCTATTGATACGAGCAACGAACCACGCATTGTCGCGGCGCGGGTTACGGTGAGAAGCATGCGGGGAGAAGAAGAAATGCACGAGGTTTGACCAGTTAGAATTTCTGTCTTTCACGTGCGTCTTGCCCCAAAAGAAAGAACGCCTCCCTACGAGACATCTGACATCTGGTTGTCGCGTAGTGCGCGTGCACGCAGTCAGACGGGGAACGAGTACGTACAGAAATCGGAGGAAAGATCGTCGATGGACACTGGGGCGATTTCCATCTGTCGAATGCGCTCCTCGCTGCGCGGGTCGGTGCGAACTTTCCCCATGCTGGTATCGGCTGTCAAGAGGAGATTCGACGAAGCTTCTTATCTGCGCGCAAAGCACTGGCTCCCGAGACAATGCACCGGCTCGCCGAGAAAAACCGCTCTCACACACGTCAACAACGGCTGGTGTCAATGTCGAAAGCGGCCTCAACTCTTCTCTCGCGCGACACGTGCGACAATCGCGGGACAAAATATTCTACTGACGCTTGGTCAGAGTAAAAGATTTTGCATCCTTTTTTTTTTGGTTTGCACCTTCGCTTTGGGGCCTGCGTGTGATGGCCCACGCGCCCTGGGCGTTGCGTGTCTTCCTCTCGGTCTCGAACCGGTTCCACGTCATGAGGATAACCCATCCGTCCGTACGGGTGCGGCACTGTAAAACTAAGCGAAACGTTGAGCAAGCTCCGAACTCTGTCCGCGAGCGGGGAGATCTGAAGCTCATAGAAGGAGAAGGAGCGACAGGCGAAAGCACGGAGCCAATCCCCAATGCCCGTTTCTGCAGCTTTGGACCTCCCAACAGATCGTTTTCCAGACATGGCAACATCTCCATTCTCAGTTAGATACGTTCTTTACATTTTCACACTGCACCACGGTTCTAAGTTCCGCGTATGACAGTTTCTTCTCAGCAAAGAGGCCGAAAAAAAAGTAACATGATTCCGCTATCATCCGACGCGCGCGATTGTCCCGTAGAAAAGCCAATCCCTTCTACTTCCCTACCGATGACAGATGCATATCACCGTTGCGCACGGCATATGGTCATCCAACGACAAGAAGAACGAGAATAGTCACTGTGTTGACTAGGATAATAGGTACTGCGCCGTCGCTCGATAAAATGCGCATCAAATGCCAATATTAGTAACAGTTCGTTGGCATCGCAAGAAACCTCGCAGGGCGCTCTCACATAAAAGACACAGATGATACGCACCTCTGAGAACGCGGAATGCTTTTAACAAATTTACGATTTGCTGCTTCATCCCCCCCTCCATAGCCGCATCATGTTCAGACCATCCGACTGCGTGTCGCATCGCGCAGCGTCCGATTTCCAAGTTGAGCTGGAGTTAGTAGTCGATGAATCAGAAGCGGTGCAGTTACAGACGGTTTGATTTCAACTTACCTTGCTTCAAAAAGCGCTCTTCATGCAGCACCGCCATCGCATTCACCACCAAGAGTAGCACCTTGAAAACAATTCCCAGCCCCAGCATCTCTTCCGAATTTTCTGCGCGCAGTGGTAGCTAACGCCGGTGAGGTGATCGCTCCTGGAAATATGGCAATCGACTCGCGGAGAGCTTTGAAGAGGGAAGCTGGCAAATGTGAGGGAATCTTTGCGCAGAAGCACAAATCTGTACAGGATGGGACTTGCTGGTTGTTCGTCGAAATTTTTTTTACGAAGCTGGCTAAATATGAAATTTTTTTGACAATCATTGAACCTTCGAGAATAGGTTTGCCCCACCGCCAGCATGGCGAAACCCGAAAAAAAGGCTTCCAGAACATCCCCGACGTCATGTTTTTGTGAACACACTATAGATCGATAGATATCGCCAGAGACTTATGCTGTATTTCTTGGTGCCAGCGCGTATATACGTCGTGAGTAAGCCCTTTCGTTCCTTGCCTGGACTTTGAAGATCTGACGCCCTTTAGAAATGAGGCCCTCTGCTGCATGCATTCACAACGTAGATCTTATGTATTGGCGTGTCTTCATTATCCATATCATCACTTTCTGTTTTAAACGGCTGACCTACTCATCTTCGTCTTCTGCCTTCCTGTATTTCCTGCCTCTCTTCGGTTGGAGGTTGATCACCGGCCCTCTTCCGCCCTCCTCCTCCTCAATAAGATCAACTTCGTCCTCTTCATGACCTTCAATGTCTGCTTCAACTACCTTTCCACTCCTTCCCGTGTCTGGATTGCTCTGGTCCAATTCTTTCTCATCATGCGTCCCTGATTCTTCTTTAGCACCTTCGGAACTCTTCTTTTTAAAGGCGCTTTGTTCTTTGGCTTCATCTTCCTTTAGAACACTTGGATCGGCCGCGGGAGGGAGCAACTCTGGAGCTTTCGGGATTTTTACTTCTTCTTCAGTCCTTGAAGACGAGGGGGTAGTTGCATTTTCCGCATTTGCATGCATAATTCTCTCTTGTATCTCCGAAGCCCCACCAGCTTTCCCTTCGGTCGCCCCTCCTTCATGTCTTGTTTCCGTCTGCAAGTCTTGAACCGTAGGCACCGCTTTCGGTATCGATTCGTTTTCCATCTGAACGTCTTGAACCGTAGGCACCGCTTTCGGTATCGATTCGTTTTCCATCTGAACGTCTTGAGGCGTTCGCAATGCAGATTCATTTGACGCATTTGCCTGACCCCTTCTTAAAGATGAAAACCGGGACTCTTGCGGGTGATGGTGGAATTGGTTGGCAAATGAGAAAGGATTTATTCTGTGCTTTGCGGTAAACTTTTCTCGTAGAATCCAAGCAGATGCCGCGAGCATAAAGATGGACACAAAAGAAAATGTAGTTCTGACCATTGCCCGCTTGCGCTTAATCGCTCGATATCTGGATCTCCGCCTTGCGTCACGCTCAACTCTTCCATTGTCAGTTGCTGGGAAGAAAAACATTCCTACATATATGAGAGTTTGTTGAATGAGCCTTTCACAACATGGAAAGCAAACTGGCGACTAGTCGCACAAAGAGGAGTTCAATCTGACAAAACAACGTTGCCCGTCAACGTAGTATATCCCTTTGTTGTAGTGATCTCTTTGTTCAATCCAACAATGTTTATGGAATGGTGTCGATTGCGGAACGAAGATGGGCATAAGAACTATGATTCTTGAGGTCACCGAGAATGTGTACAGGCTTTGAGAAATGCAGAACGCTTGCTATCATATGTGTCATGTTGCAAAAGCGTAGTGATACTGGGTACTCTCTTTTAGAGAAGAGATGAAAATTTTCAAGTACCACTGCCGCTGGCATGACTCTGCATTCAGAAATATTGAAAGACTTGTTGTCAACTTTACATAAACAATCTTTGGTGTATGCAGGAGTTGATAGTGTACATTTTGAGAGCAATTCGAGGCTGCTCAAATGCAAATACAAACTGCATACAAAGGCGAGATAAGAATTCAATGTGCAAGACATGTTGTGAAGAAGATGAATTTTATTTCCTTTTCCCAGACAGCAATCATTGCTGGGATGAGCATGTATGAAGTAGCACGTTGATATCGCCTTTCGACAGGGCAGCGTAAAGGGTGTTCAGAAAAGGTATTTGACGGGGGCAAATCGCGGTATTCTTCTTGACGCGGAGGCCAGTTCCGGCACGGGCTGCGCTGTTCACAGCAGGGTGATGACGCACGGAATTCTAGAATTGGAAGTCGCTATTTTTCCAAGAAACGTATTGCAGGCACGCTACGTTTGTTGAATATCTGTTTAATATGTGTCGGGCAGTTGCACACGACACGGGTTTTTCGGTGAGAATCATGAAAACTGTGGTACTCATGAATGGGATGAAAATTGGGTATGAAATATGCCATCATCTAAACGACAGAATGCAGCCTCACATGACTGAGCAGACGATGAGTATTTGGGAAAGTGTGAGTAAACTAGAATGTCAACGCCATGGCAGCAACCAAACTTCCCGTTTAGCGATGCCATCATGCGATGCAGCACGCGCAGGCTCGTGAGAACCCCCCCCCCCCCCCCCCCCTCCTCCTCTCTCTCTCCCTCCTTTTTTCTCTCAGACCTTTTTGTTGTTGCACCTCGGCAAGGAAAATAACGAGTTTCTCTTGTCTTGTGTTGTATAGGGGAATGTGGTAATGCATTGCATTAAGATATTAACTTGGAATGGGTAAAATGAGGTGTAGAAGAGAGAAAAATTGAGGGGTTTAACAGATGAAAGACTAGGGACATTTTTGTCTACGCGCGTGATATTGAATCCACACCAAGAAGAATAGTACAAACATCCGTAGTGCAGTATAGGCGTGGAATGCAGCAGGAATCGAGGTTTGTTCGTTTGAGGTGGTTGGAACAGTGTTGTAAAGAGCGGTATCCACGCACATGGCGGTGATAGTGAAGGGTGTTTCAGCGGGGATGAGTGGGTGAGGCGGGGGAGGTTTTGCAGAGACTGGTTGAGCAGAGACTGGTTGAGCAGAGACTGGTTGAGTTGGGTTTCGTAGAGGAAGAGACAAGTGGTTTTGAAATTGCAGTGGGTTTCGAGTGCGGGCATCATTAAATAGATGGGATTGGACGGTTTCCAGATTGTGAGAGTGGTTGAATAAATATGAGAAGGTATGTTGCTACGGTACATTAGATGGGTTGTATTTTGAAGGAGCGTTAGGGACGGAAGTGTCTCGTGCGAAGACGAGTCGTGCGCAAGACGGGGATGGGTGTGGCCCTCAAACAAAGAGCGTTCCTTGGTGTTTCGTGGAGTGGAGTCGGGGGGGGGAGGTCTCGGGGAGGTCTCGGGGAAGATTGATGTGTCTGATTTACAGTCCTGAGACGTAAGCAGCGAATAAGAAAGGGTTTTGGGCGGAAGCGAGGCCGTGGAAGACGTGACGCGTTCCACCGCAGGGTCACGCTCTGTGCGGCTTTGCGCGTTTTTTTTAGGGGAAAACACAAGCGCAGGAGATAGGACAACCTGCGCCCCCAATTCTCCCCTCAATTCTCCCCCTGAATCTGCTTGGCCATCTCGCGATCCTCAACCACCCCCCGCGAGAACGCGTTCCCGAGAACGACGCACGCCTCGCCTATGTACACGCACCACTGTAAATTTACACAAGTACGCCCAGGTACACCCAGGAACACCCATCTGTAATTTTGCCCTTCGCTGTATTCCCTTTCCAAAAATAACGCCACCCCAACATCTCTCAATAACATTCCTGAAAATAATGCTTCCATTCGCCGCCTCCATTCACCGCTACTTTCTCTTCAATTCTTCCCCTATCATACCTCTCTCCCCCCCACAATTGATGGTCTCGAATTTCCCCATATTGCACCATCACCACCACCGCGCTTATTCTTTATTATTATTATTCACGCCACCCGCCGCCCGTAAAAAAGTACGGACATCCGTTCTACTGTACAGTACTCTTACTGTATTTCCAATGCAGCACGTTATTCAAAAATCCATAATTCACACCCACACCACAGCTGCACCCATCTATTTTGCACCCATCTATTTTGCACCCATCATCTTCTGCCAAGTCCCTACAAATCCCCGTACAAATCAACCGTCAACAAGGGATCACCGCTGCATCATCCCCGGATCACACTTTGCATCAAAAATTTTGATGATTTAATTATCCCTCACCACTTCTTTTACAGAATTTCGTGTCCGCGTGTCTACAGTACAGTACTGTACCCAACGGTACAGTACCACAACAATTTCGTGTCCTCTCGATTCGGAGAGTAACTTTAGAATCACAGCAAGTCTCTAAGCGCGACCGACCATCAACTTGCACGTCAGGTCTTCGACCGTTTGCGACCTATGCGCATGAAGCGGCAATAAACTATATGCGTGCGTCGGGGAAAGAAGGAGCTCGTTGCCATGCCCAAAAATGCCATTTCGAACCAAATATCTCGACGCAAAGTCCTCTAGACAGCCCAAAGCGAACCATAACAACCCTACTTCGAACAAGCAAAAATCCCATCTGGACGCCCGCGCTGCCCACATCACAACAACCCACCTGCGCGTAACAGATGAGCAAGGAACCGGAACGGACCGCGGGGACGCCGCCACGGCGTGCTGGAACTCCATTCCCTACCGCCCTGCGCGAGACGCGGGCCTGAGATCCGCGCGAGACCCGCGCGGCGGCGACGGGCCGCGCTCCTGTCCGCCGCCGTTGTTGCCACGAAGGAGCGGC
>NW_005179042.1:198482-199355 GCF_000350225.1 Chondrus crispus | reverse complement strand
GTGCAGTCGTCCGCCCGCAGTGAGCAATCGACGGCGCGGATCAGCGCGGACGCGTGGCGCGGGCGCCGACCCTGGTGGGAGCTCGAGTGCGCGGAGCCGCGCTCGGCGCCGGGCCGCCTGCTGCGCGGCACGGCCAACCCGGCCCTGCTGCGCCTGGTGTCCGAGGAGAAGAGCGTCGAGTCTGAGTGCCTGTCGGACGAGATCGGGGCGCGCGCGGGGGGGCCCCGCATGGTGTGCAGGGATACCCTGCTCAGTGAGGCTAAGGCCGAGGGCGAGGAGCGGTGGCGTAGGCTCGTCGCCAGTGCTGATGCTGACATCAGCAGTGGGGCAGAAATGGCGGGAGAGGAGGGCGGGGCGCAGCGCCTGTTGTCGCAGAAAGATAACCCGGTCTGACGTTTGATTCCCGGGGATTCCCGGGGAAACGTCTAAACGTCAATGCAAGGGTGTACTGATTGGGCGCGGTTGAACACGTGTCGTGAGCGCGTTAGGCGACGCAGGCCGTTAAAACACTTGGCGCGGATTGCATGGGTGACAGCCCGGAAAGAGTAAGGTGTAATGCAAACGCCACCGGGACAGGTGTCGCTGACTCTTGAGTGGAGAGGCAGCGCCCGATTTTCGATCCGCCAAATTTCACCACTCTCCCGCCCTCGCATTCTCCCCCGCCGCGCGATTTGCCCAATTAAATTGCTCCGCGCCCCGAACGGCCCCGCCCCGAACACATGAGTTCCCCCCACAACAACTTTGCCTGTAGACGAACCAGGACTTTTGGTCACTACCGCGAACGGTCCCTGCAACCGAAATCGGCTTGGCACAAACTTGATACAGTACTACCACAATGAGGTTTCCCACACAAGAATGAAACTGCCTTCGTCG
>NW_005179042.1:188124-198382 GCF_000350225.1 Chondrus crispus | reverse complement strand
TCCCGCAGCCTTCCCCCCCGTCTCTCCCCCCCCCTCTGGCCTCGCCAACCATGACCGAGCAGGTCGACGCCCTCAGCCCAGCGGGTGTCTCTGAGCTCGCCACCTTCATCATCCGCCCTCCACGCGCCCACTACTCCACCTCCGACCTCGGCGACCGCGTCCTGCTCGTAGACAGGGTCCCCGCCTGTCGCACAGACCTCCACCTCCGCAATGCTCGCGATCAGACCCTGCAGGCAAGCCACTTCAAGCCCGTCGCCGCGCCCCCCGACGCCCCCGTCGTCGTCTATCTTCACGGAAATGGCTCGTGCAGAGTCGAGGCCACCACCCTCCTGCACTACGTCATCCCGTACGGCCTCTCCCTCTTCGCCTTTGACTTTTCCGGCAGCGGACGCAGCGAGGGCGAGTACATCTCACTTGGCGTCAATGAGAAGCACGACGTCGAAACAGTCGTCGATCATCTCGTCAACGAATGCGCCGTCTCCCGCATCGTCCTCTGGGGCCATTCCATGGGCGCGGCCACCGCCGTCATGTACGCCGGCTTGTGTAAGCGCTCGCCGCAGATCCGCGCCCTCGTCCTTGATTCCCCCTTTGCCAGCTTTGATAAGCTCGCCCAGTCGATGGTCGCCGATATGCCCATTCCTTCTGCCGTCCCGCGCAAGCTCATCCTCTCCGTCGGCGTTCGCGCCGTCCGCAAGGCTGTGCGCGAGCGCGCTGCCTTCGACGTCAATGACATTGACCCCCTCTCAGCTGCCAAAAAGATTAACTATCCGCTCCCAGCCTTGTTCTTGCATGGCACTGCCGATGCCGTTGTCCCGCTCACCCATGGACAACAACTCCACAAGACCTTTCCCGCTTCCGAAAAGCACCTTATCGTCATGCAGAGTTTGGAGCACGACACCCCGCGCCCAGAGTGGGTGATGGATCGCATCCATGTGTTTTTGCAAAAGCATCTCCGGGAGGAGGGGACCGACGATATTTTGTACCTCGATTATCTTAAGGGGCGGGGTAATGCTGCCATGCTGTCTGGTCGCTTTGAGGATTCAGTCCATGTGTATTCGCAGGCCCTCAATGCACTTGCCTCCCACTCCATTGGTTTGGCACACATGCGGCATCTCGATGGGCGCCACACCCGTTCCAAGTTCCACCCACATGACGTCGATGAGGACTTCCAGTACCATGTTGTGCGTCGACATTCCTCCATTTCTAACTTTGTGAACAGCGTCAAGCGATGGCGGAGTTCCTGCGTACCACTTTCAGGGGATGAAAACAATTTTCGAGCACCGCGTCATCACCCAAAAGTTTCGGAGCAACATCGTCACAGGCAGGCGGCGGCCGAGAATGCGAGGCATACTAGCGGACCTGTTCCGAATGATTTGATGGATTTCAACGAAACTCCAGCTTCTTCACGAGATTCAAATGCAGCTAATGAATTACATTCATTGCACTCGTCACCGCTCGTGGATGACAAGCGAAGTGACGGGGCGGGGAGTAGCGGCCGATTTTCTAAAACGGGTCTTACTCGCTCATGGCACGCCAACAGTTTTATTGCAAGTCTGAAAAAGAAAATGAACTTCAGCTGGCACGGCAGTGCCTCCTCGACGCAGTCTCCAACCTCGCAGGGTGTCACTTCCCGTCCAGACGGGACAGAAAAAGATTCAGCGGACAGGCGCGAGCCGGATGGGCGTAGAAACTCCAAGTCGTTGTCTCAAGATGGAGAATCGCAACATCGACCGTCGAGTAAAAGCGAGGAACGGCAAGCCCGCAAAGGCAGTCGCAGTCGTTCGAGCTCCACAGGGAGGTTGTCTCGTTCTTCCAGCCGTGTGCGTATTGGACATCGTTCAAAACGGCGCGAGAGCGTACTACGTGCTAATGCCCCTTCTGGCCAAGACCATGGCTCAGGCCACAGGATGTGGTACAGCCCTGATGAAATGAAGCGACGAATGAAGACTCCAGATCTGTCGTCGTTGAAGAGTCGATTCTCCAACGGGGATACGGTCACACGTGGCGCAGAAGTGGACTCTCTTGGACGGGTCCCTTCGGACGAGCGGACGACAGCCAGCTTTGATACGAAGTCATGGAAGTTGGACGACGAGCGGAAAGCGCTAGCGCTGGCACTGCTCGGAAATCGCAGTCTTGCACGAAGAAGGGCGAAGGATGTGAACGGAGCGCTAGCCGACGCCATGACGAGCATTGATTTGGATCCGTCGTGGGTGCGTGGATACGTGCGCAAAGCGGCTGCACTACGAGAGATTGGGGACTTGCGCCAAGCGAGGGTGTGCGTGGTCGAAGGTCTGCGACAGGATCCGGAACACGCAGGTCTGACGGATATGCTGCAGTCAGTTGATATCGCCCTCGAGGCTGAGAAGTTGGCGCATGAGCGCAAGCAGGTACAACGAACGGAAGAAAGCGAAGCGGATGTCAACGCGCTTTCCGGACAGGCGTAAAGACGAGGTGGAGAGTTGTTCTTATGCCGAACGGGTAGCCAGCTGCACTAGCCAGCTACCAACGGCTGCGGGTTGCACACGCCGCAACTGTGTTTTTATCACTTGCTCAGCCTCTATTTTTGTAAATAAACAGTTTGTGTGTCGGTGAGGACGCGCACAGTACCTATCGGATACCGGGCAGACGACCGGGCACCAACGGCAAGATCATGTAGTTCGATTCATTTAATTACCACAGACTGCTCTTCGACCGAGTCAAACCCTCGCTCCTAACCGCCTTACCCCTCCAGCCGCCCTCCTCCCACCTCAAGCCCCTTCTGCCCATCCTAAGCAGACCAATAGCAACCCTCCCCTCCATTGTGCGCACAGCCGTGGTATCCGATTCCATCCCTTGTGCATGCGCACCCATCGCTGACCCAGCACCCCACTTCTCCCTCCACACCGGGGAAGGTGGTGGTGTGGCCGGGAGCGCGCAGGCAACGTCGGGCGGATGCGGCACGACATCCTCGGTGGGTGAGAGTCGTGTGTAGCGGGCGCGACGCGAGAAACGCGCGTACGTGGAGAAGAGAGAGTCCATTGCGTGACTACTGTCGCAGAGGGGGCGGGCGGGGGGGAGGAAGGAGGTCGTGTATCATGGCGGGTTGTGGGTGGGGGAAGGTTGGAGGGGAATGTGCATTCTTTGCGGAGCGGTGAGGTTTGAGAGGATGTAGTCGAGGTTGAGGTCGGGGAATGCAAGCAGAGGGAGCGCCGAATCGGAAAAATTGAGGTGGGGCGCGTCAAGTGGTGAAAGAAGGGCGTTTTGTCAACGGGCGACGATCTGGCGCACAGCGAGATTCACGCACTTGTGATTGGCGTGGCGTGTGATGACGGCAATGAGTCGGTGTCAGCCAAACCATCGCGAGAATACTGTAGCCTGACTTGAATTTCGAACTGCGGCAAACTCACGTTTGCTTCCAGGCAAACCTCCGAGGTGCGCGTTCATGATAACTTTCCTCCGCGGGCGACAAGGCAGTCCGGTTTATGTGCTCTATGCTGACACCGGTAGGGGGGTTCGAATCCCGCCCCGTGCGTCGCTAAACAGATCAACGAAAACTACAAACGAACGCCCTGAAAAGCCGCGTTCTAAATCCCCGCGCGCATCAGCCATCTAAAGCTCCACCGACTGCCCGAGCGGCAGAGCGGCGCGCACCATTTTGTACGCGGCGCGCACGGGAGCGAGCAGCGCATGCGCGGCGCCCGGCTGCACGGCGTCCGTGTAAGTCGTAGCGATGAGGCCGTTGACCACAATGTCGCCGTGAGTCGTCTGCGGGTTGTACAAGCCCTTGGCCTTGACTGTACGCACGGCAGTGACGGTGGCGTCGGCGCCCTCAGCGGTGCGCATGACCATGCCCTTGCGCACGTCACGCATCTGCAGGGTGGCGCCGTCGGCGTGGACGTAGTGCCCCGCGGTGGTGACTAGGCGATTGCCGAGGTCCGTCTCGACGGCGATGTAGGAAAGGGCCGACTTGGATGTGTGATGCGTCCAGGCGAAGACGTCGGAGTAGGTGCCATCGGCCACGAGGACACGGTCGCCAATGCGGACGGTGTCCATGGTCTTGACTTGGCCGGACTGGAGGGTGACGGTGGCGTCAGCCGGGAAGCATTCGACGCGGTCGCCTATGTTAGTCTCAGCGTAGAAGCATTTGTTGCCGAGGAAGATGTATTTGCGATCCTCTTCAAAGTCCCACTTGTCATTGTCAGTGTTGGTCGCGATGCCTGAATCTTCAGAGACAATGTCGGTGAATGGGACGTCGTCAAGCTCATCGTCTGGCCTGACCAGGACGACGACAGTTTCCGCGGCGAGTGAATTAGTGTCGCATCGGATTTCCGACGCAACGGGGCCTGCGAGAAAACTGCCAACTGTGCCACTATTTTTTTCGAAGAAGGCGGTGACTTGGTTGGTGATCTCGCCGTCGTCGGCGAGGTTGATGTTGCCGCCCTCGCACTTGGCGTCCTGGAGAGAGATGTTATCGGGGGTAATTACTAGATCGTTACCTTCAAAACGAAGCTTGTCGACACATTCTTTTTCGGAGCCAGCACGAAGGCTGTAGTCATCTTGGATGTCTTCCTTAGTGAAATCGGCACGGACCACGGCGAAGAGAGCACAGGTCAAAAAGAGGGTACGCAGATTCATAGTGTGAGGTGGCGTGAAGGGATCCGAGAAGTCTGGGCAGAGGGAGGGAGGGGGTGGCGGGGGGGGGGTCAAAAGGTAGATAACACTATACGGGGAGAATCAGAGCCGCCTTTGATAAGGGGGTTTGCAAAGGGAGGAAATGAGGGCGTTTCGGTTGGGCGGGAACGGTATGGCAGGCAAAAGCGCAGGGCGGGGAAACGGGAGGGGGGCCGGTGATGTGGGAGAAGTGCGGAAGAAAAAAAGAAAATTTTAGGTGCAAAAATTTCGCCACAGTCTGTTGCCCTTGTCCGTATCGAACGAGCGCCTCTTCGTCCTACTAGACCCTTGTAGAAACGTCGCTACAAGCACGCGACGCAGTCCACGTGAAAGGGGCCGGCACTTTCCACGGATATTCGATGCGATGCACGCGTAATTTACAAGTACCGGGTACCTACGTACCTGTCCGTACGCATTCGCACCCTGCCACCACTTAAAGGAGGCCCTCAATGCACGCCAATTCGCAGCCAACCGTGCCCGCGGAGCAGATGTAAGCACTTGCCTCTTGTCTTGTTCTTTTCGAAATTTAAATTTCACAAACACAAACAGACGTGGCATTCCATTGGCGGATGGAACGGTGAGAACGGTGGAAATGGTGGACCCGATCACTTCCGTACACGACGACGCCGCACAAAATAGCCTCATCCCACATCTCCTTGATCCTTCAGCCTTCGGGCCCAAAATAGCCTCATCCCACATCTCCTTGATCCTTCAGCCTTCGGGCCCACCGGCCGCCTGATGTTGACATCACCTGGATATCTTGGCGGTCATGTGTTGATGTCAACATGTGTCAACGTGTCAACACATGACCCCCAAGATATCCTGTCTAGGGCAACAGATGTTCCATTGCTGGCGTACAGTATCTTGTTCTTCTTGGGTTGCAAAAATTAGGCGAAATTTGTGCCTTAAATGGTGAAAGTTTAGACTCTCACCATTTTGACCCTTGAATTGTTAAGACAATTGAATACTGCACTACTGTAGCTCTAGTGTCTATCCGACCACGCGTTATCATAACATCAAAATTTGCGGATTTTATTTCTTTCGGCCACGGTTTCCATTTTTCTTTAATTTTATGAAGGAAACCCCGCATAAGGAAGTCTCTATGCTACTGGTATAAAATTGGCTTAGAGAAAAATGCTATGTGCATCAATGAATTCGTTTTCGCTAGAATTGACGAGCACATGCTTTACCTGTGGTGATCAACTTCTAGTTGCAAAAAAACAAAACTTAAATCGCTTTGCGTTATCTAAAAAAAATAAAGCAGACACTAGCTAGAAATGCATAAAAGGATAGAGCTTTGATATTGAAATAACTCGTAGAACGTTAACGATGATCCCTAAGTCGTTCTGTTACATCAACGTCGTACTCGCCTGTGCGAGGGCCTCGAACATTTTTTCACAAACAAGCCCTGCTCAATTGAGCAATCTCAACCAGGCATCGTGGAGTACAGTATTGTTCTATACCGTAGTACGGACACCTACGCTATGAAACCAATGGCTATAACTTTCATGCCATAATGCCGCTACTGTACTGTAGTACTGCACAATACTGTACATTCACCGCACGGTACGCCATCCTACAGCATCTACAACTCATCCTTCACCGCCTCACCAACACTGCATCTTCCTTCCGCCTTGCACTTACCCACAGCCCCGATTTTCGTCCCGTCAAAAACTTTGCGCCCGTCATTCCACCCCTCCGTATCGTACTTGTCCTTCCAATCCGGCATCCAGTAATACCTCAGCGCAACATGCCGATACCTGGACGGATACGACATCGCCCCGAGCGGCTCAGCGAGCTTGACTCGTCTCTCGTCCTCCGGCGGACACTCAGAGTCCCGTCCCTTCGTCACGCAAACTCCCGAGTAAGCACTGAGCAGGTACCTCCCCCTCAGAAACGCCTCCACATCCTCCTGCTCCTCCGCCATGCTCAACACATCGAACTGATGCGCGAGCGCGATCGCGCCCTCCGTCGTCGCCTCGTACAGCTTCCCGGCCATGTGCACCAGAAAGTCCCCCGCGCGAAACTCCTCCACGTACACGTTGATCGCGCTCTTCGGCACGTACTTGACGTGCTCCTTGCTCCCCTTCTCCGCGTCGAAAAAGTGCTGCAGCGCGCTCTGATCCAGCGCCCTCGCCTTGTCGAACTCCTTCGCCGCGTACACGCGCTCCAGAAACCCGCGCGTCCATTCGCTACACTTGAGCAGCATGACGCCGGCGTTGATCATGAGCCAGTCCACGGACACGAGAATGTCGTACCGGTCGTCGATCACGCTCTCCAAGCTCACACTCTGGTTGACCACGAGCGCGTCCGCGTCGGACCACAGCATCCAGTAGCCGTCCCTGCCGACGCACGCGGCCATCGCGAGCTTGATCTTGCCGAACGTCGCCGCGCGCTTGTCGATGGCGAACCCGTCGTTCGCCGCGCGGAAGCACATGCCATCCCGCTCCACCGCCTGCGCTTCGCCGTCGCTGGACCCGTTGCACGGCGGCGACAGCGACGCCACCCGCTCCCACAGACCAGTCGTCCCCGCCGGCGTGTGCGACACCATCTCGTACCCCTGCCGCGCCGCGTACCGCATCTTGTTGGCCTGCGTGATCGACCCCAGCCGCGTGAAGAACGGGGCGCCGTCGTGCATGTGCAGAAGGGCGATTCGCCGCGCAGAGTGCGCCGCGGGGGCCGCCGCGGGGGCCGCCGTGGTCGCCGCTTGGCTCAGGTGAAGCGCAAAGAGGAGGCACGCGGCGGCTGAAATGTGCGGCTTCCATAACGCGGTCGCCCGCATTGTTGTGTGGTTGGGTGGTGTCGCCGCCCCGGAGGCGCGCAACCGATGGTACACGGGTGTCGCTGGTGTGGGCCGATCAGGGTGATAGCGGCGGAAGCGGCGATGGTGGGGCCGGCAAAGATGAAGTAGAGATTTGTTGATGGCAATAATGAGGTGTCAGAAGCAGAGAGTCGCGGGCCCTCGCCCGAGTTCATGACGATTAGGCGAGCGCTGGCTCCGGTCGCGCTCTGCTGGCTACCGATCCGCCGGGACGTGAGAAGGAGTCGCCGCTGCTGAGTGCTCGGCTAGAACGCCTTCTACAGGTGTACAGCACAATGCCCTGCATACAGTGCTGCAAAAAGGGGCATGTTAAGACACACCCTCACACACCCTCACACACCCTGAGGGTGTGTCTTAACATGCCCCGTTTTGCTGCGGTTTGCTTTGCCTTGCCCAAAGAAGTGACTTGGCGTGCTATGAGTGGCTCCTACGTTTTAATTTATGTGTTTAAGAAAAGCAACGGCTTAAGAAGCATACGGTATTTGTTAAGAATTTAAAAGTATTCCTGGCAAAACCGGGCAAGGCAAAGCAAAAACCAGCCTGTTAAGACACGCCCTGAGGGCGTGTATCAAGGAGGCCCTGTCATTCCGTGCTGTCGTGCTGTGCTGCAGTATACTAAATACTGTGACAACTTTTAAAACCGTCAAAATAAAAGCATTCTACACTCATCCCCGCAGAACAAAAGCACCACTGAACACGTGACTGGGACACCTACCCCACGTGGTCAACGTGTTCAGTCTGCTAGCCCTGCTCCATCTTCTTGAACGGAGATTCGGCTCACGACGAAGACGCTCATGGATTCAAGCATTTCGGTGAGCATCTTCTTCGTGAGCTGAATCCCCGTTCATCTCGGCACCGTCTCTTTCCTAACCCCATGGCTTTCGTCCCGAGCGCCCCCATCCGCGTTCGTGGCTGGTGCGCGAAGACCACCATCGTCGCCCCTCAAACAACTTTTCTCTGTCCCGCTCAACGGCACGCTCCCTCCCCACCTGCCATCGTCACAGCCACGGCCCACCCGTTGCGCGCCTCAGCAGTAGCGTCAGTCGTTCCAGTGCTCGCCTCCCGCCGTCAACTCCTCTCCCAGCTTGGGCCGCCCAGGTATGTTCCTGTACTTCATTTCAAACCCGTACCCACAACGCCCTCTAGCCACCTTCTCATCATCGCCTTGTCGTTTCTTTCCTCCCTACTCCAGTGCCCTGCTTGACCGCACCTTCTTCTCCCTCCTCTTCCTCCTCCTCCTGCACCTCTTCCCCATTTTTCCGACCCCCTTCATGTCCCTCCTCCGCTTCCTCTTCCTGGCCGGCCCTCTGGCCCTCCCGTGGGTCCGAGCCACGCGTGCCAACGCTTCCCTGCGCCGCAAAGGCCCCTTTCTGCTTCTCTCCGGCCCGCTCCGCGCCGCCAAAGTCGGCCCGCGCCACATGCGAGTCGAGCTGCGCTCCAGGGAAACCGGCCTCGTCGCCGTCCAGCAAGTCCGCCTGCGCGAGCCGCTGTTGCGTCGTGTCACTCACGCCCACGCGCTGTGCATCCGCAAGGGCGATACCGTCTCCGCGCTAGAGATCGTTGCTGAGGGTAAATTGCTCGTCGGACTGGACTCTGTTAGGGAGAAGGTGTTGCAGAGGTTGTGTGCAGCTGCGGCTGCGCAAGAGTGAAAACAAGTGTTTTGTTTATGTGCATAATCAGTACAGGGTGACTTGTTTTGGTCCAGTTCAGGTGACCTAATGCCTCCTTGTGAAACTTGAAAAAGGTGTAATATCACACAAGCACGCTACGACTAGACGGCTATCGTTGGAGTGACGTCCTTGTCCCCGACAAGGACGACTAGGAGATTGCTCAGGAGGCCTGCTTTCTGTTCCGCAGTCATGGATCCACCGACATCTTCGACGGCGTCCTTAGCGATCTCCTTAGCCCCACTGACAATAGCCCTCCTTGCGCTTATGAGTGCCTCGGCCTGCTGCCTTTTCAGCATGGTTGAGGCAATCTCTGGCGCGTAGCTGAGTTCATTGAGTGAGAAGGATTCGATACGAATTCCGGCGACGGTGCACCGTGCCTGCAGTGTGTCTCGCATTCTGGCCGTCACTTCACTGGTCTCGGTGCGTAGCGAAGGCACGTTGGGGTCGTCACTTTCGTACGGATACATACTGACGATGCGCTTGAGAATGGCCGGGGCTTGATCTCGTATGTATTGATGCGGATTAGCTACGTCGATAGCTGCGGCACGTGCGTCGACAATCCAGAAAGTGATGATGCCTGAGACGACAATTGGGGATCCTCGGGAGTCCAGAACCTTTGTATTTGGCATATCGAAGGTGGAGAGGTCTGTTTTTACTTGGCGCAGCTCTATGGCGAATGCAGAGCGGCAGTAGCAGCCGGGCTTTGTGATTGTTCCGTGGTACGAGCCAAAGTAGAGCTCGACATAATTGGTGCGTTCTGGTACGATGAAGCAGGTGTTGCAGAGAATGCACGCGTCGAATGGGTTGCTACCGCAAAAGACGTTGTCTTCTTGGGTGTTCGGCGGGGCAACGGTCCTGTCGGATGCGGATGGGGAGGAATGTGAGTACACGGGCTTGGCGACACCCGCTGTTTGTTTGCCACCCATGTTGACGGCTGGAGGTGGAGGAGACATGTCTTGGCTGCGGGTTTTCGAGGCTGCGCGAAGAGACGAAGCGTTGCAACAGCTGAATAGCGGGGGACGGAAGCAGAGACAGTGTCAACGCGGGCACGATGTCTGATTTTGCGGTAGAGCTAGTTTTTGGGAGGCTGCTGCACGCCTGGGCGAGGACTTTGTTG
>NW_005179042.1:125215-187949 GCF_000350225.1 Chondrus crispus | reverse complement strand
GGAATTTCGATATTTTAATACTGTCCATTAAACGTCCATTCACAGGAGAGCGAGAGCCTTGAAGCGCCTTTTTCACACCGCATCACATTTCTCTTGAGGCAATCTCAATTTCTGTCCAACCATGCCTACATCGCTGTCACATTCCTCACTAGCCAATCCGTTGCATCCATAGCCTCCGCGTTTCATACCCTTCTGCAAGAGTCCCTTTTCCTCTCACAGTAGAGATAGGATTGCGAACAATCCTATCTCTACTGTATGAAGCACGTAAGGCCAGTTGCCGGTGTTTTAACAATGTTAAAACAAACTAACAACGTGGATGTTCTCTACGGTAATGTTACCCTCGCCGGTGCTGCCGACAGCAATTCGAGTTGCTGTAGCGCGATCCAGGCAACGGCGAACGATCAGTAAACCCAGATCGCCCGATACGAATGGACCCAATCCTGCCCCCCTCACTGTGATTCCACACAAACATGCAAATAAGGCACAGCCTTATTTATAGACGTACGATAGGACATAGAGTCAGTAAATATACCGGCGCCGGCGGCCCCCCCGCGGTCAGGGGGACCCCGGCATCCGGATCTCTTGGTTCACAGGTTATGGGCACCTACGACCACTGAACTTCACCACCAGACCGACCACGACCAGCCACCACGGCAAAACCGAGAGACCGCGATCAAAGGGCGACCCGACGTAACCGCGCCCGAGAGCAAGAGCAACTCACGCACGAACTCTACGAATCAGCACGGATAGCAGAGGCAGAAAATCACGACACACAACCGCAAAAACACAACACTATGACCTCATCAACACAACAACCCACGCTACCCGCCCTGACAAAATCGAACTACACATTCTGGCACGACGCCCTACACATATACGCGCGTACCATAGAGGCAGAACCGCTCCTAGAAGCAGCACCGACACCCACCCAAGACCCTGCGATCAGCAAACAGAATCAGGACAAAGCCGATGCGCTCAGGACGATCATCATGCAAAGCATACACAACGATCTCATACCGCAGCTACCCCCCACCATCCTCAGGGAAGAACCACACGCCATATGCGAAATGATCAATACACACGTCCACGAAACCAACATCGAGAATCATGAAGTACTGGACGCCGAGGCCCGCAGCCTCAAATTCCTCCCCGGACAGGAATTCAGTGAGTATCTAGCCAAACACCAGAGCATCCGGCACAAAATGATAATCGCAAACTACCCCAACATCAATCACGAGAGAACCACAATCAACTACATGATTCAGGGACTTACACAGCACCCAGACCTCAGCACTCTCGCCCTCCTACTGACCGGCCACCCCCCAACCACCATAAGAGCATTCCACAACCACATCCAGCAGGTTCTGATCATGCAACAAAGAATGGCTCCCGCAACACAAACGCCACGCACAACCAAAGCAGAACAACAACGCACCGCCACTCCCCGCAACACATACACCCCACGCAAAATCAACCGATCAGCCCGCCCGGACAACAAAACGTACCCCAAACCTCCAGGATGGAGCGGAGCATGGTGCACCCACCATGGTAGTGTAACGCACAACACCACGGAATGCTATGCACACAAATGGCAAAGAAAAGCCCCGTATCACGCCAACACAATCCAAAACAACACCCCACCGCGATCCCCAAGCCCCCAACAAACAGAAGCACACGACCAAGCCATCGATGAACTGCAAATGAGGATAGCGCAACTCGAAGAAGCAATTACCCAGCACTCCGACGACGATACCACCGGTAAGCTTCCATACATTCTCGACTCTGGTGCCAATCCTACGCACGTATCCAAACCCCATGGTACGATGCGCAAAACAACCGGTACACTAACAAAAACTGCCAACGGCAAACATCACCCCATAACACACACGGGACCCATCAAAATCAAACAGAGCAATAAGACCATCACTCTCCCGGCGGTACACTCCCCCAACATACAGCAAAACCTCCTAAGTGTACACGACCTCACCCGCTACGGGCATGTCACATTCACACCCCACCGCGCAATAGTGCACGCACCCCAACGCATAAGAAAACCAGTCCTCACGGCCACATACCGCAAAGGACAGTACGTGATGGACAAACCTGAGCGAGCTCAAGCACAAGCAGCACGCACTGTAGGCAAATCACATAAAACACGTAAAGCACCGAAACACACCAGCACCCATACACAACACAAACAAAACAAGAAAAGCACCACCGCACCGGTCACACCCCACATAGCCCCCCACACGCGCGCCACACCGCAACTGCGCAACACCGCGCAATCCCCCCATCACCAACCAAAAAGAAGCACCGTCAAGGACATAATGCAGGACTGGCATCTGCGACTCGGCCACATTCACCCAAAAACCATCAGTATAATGGCGAAACACAAACTGTTACCACCCCTCCCCGCATCCCTGCACACGACGCCACACAAGCTAACCTGCACAGGATGTATCGATGGCAAAACAACGCAAACCACGCACCCCCGCACCACCCACACACAGGAAGTAGGCACACAACTATCGTCGGATGTCTGCGGCCCCATCAAGCCCACATCCAGACAAAATAACTACTACTTCATGACACTTGTAGACACAGCTACGAGATACGCCTGGGTAGTCTTCCTCAACAACAGGTCACAAGTACCGCACAGCATCACCAACGCCATCCAATACGTATCCAACCAGCTAGGATACTATCCCAAACTACTCACCACGGACAACGCGAAGGAATACACAGCCACATACGTACAGCAGTACCTCACCAACAGAGGGATCACCTTTCGACCGACCACAGCCTATACACCGCAAGAAAACTCCTTGGCAGAACGCATCAATAGGACCATCATGAACAGTGCACGAGCTGCGTTGGCGCACAGCCACATGCAGCAAGCCTACTGGCAAGAAGCAGTCACCGACGCTGTATACAAATACAACATAACATACCACCACACCGTCAAGAACCTACCGCACACCCTATGGCATGGCACCCCGCCGCGAGTGAAGTACATATTCATATTTGGCCAACTAGGATACATACCTATACTGAAACCGCACAAAACCAAACTTCAGCTCAGAGCACACCCAGCACGATACCTCCACGGTATCGACGACACACACATCCAAGTCTACAACATGCACACCAGCCGACAACAAAAAGTGCGCAGCAACGACTTTAAACCGTACTTCCGCAACACAGACCCATGCACAACCACACCTGCCGCATTCACGGCGAAACGCCGCAAGACCACCACACCAACGGCAGTCACAACCACAACCCCAGCGCCCAGATCACTTGCACAAGCACGCAAATATCCTGACGCAAAAGAATGGGAAACGGCGCACAACCACGAATTACAGCAGCTGGACGACATGAAGGCAATCGCATGGCACAAAACAGCAACCAACATACCGAAACGTGACATCATACCGATGACCATGACGTACAGGTACAAGATCGAGCCGGACATGAAAACAATAACAAGAAAAGCTCGATGCTCAGTGCGCGGAGACCTCATGACACCCCACACGCACTATGACCCGGACAAGACAGCGACGTTCATGGCAGACAAAACGACAGTCAGAGCAATACTCGCCATGGCGGCAGCGAACGACATGCACCTTGAACATCTCGATATAAAAGGAGCATACTTGCATGAACAATACGAACACGAAAAGCCGGTGTACGTATGGCAACCCCCAAAATTTGACGGAACGTTCACACACAAAACCACAAACGGTCAACTCAAAGGAAACATATACGGCACCCCACCAGCGGCGTATACCTACAGCACACGACTCCACGAACACCTCCGAAACAACGGATACCGTCAACTCAAATCAGATCCATCACTGTTCACCAAACAGGCACACAACAACCTGATCATTATAGCAGTCAGCATGGATGACTTCCTAGCAGCCGCCACGACCCCCAAACTCAATGACGAGCTGTACAACACATTGCGCCAGAAATATCAAATCAAGAGGCTGGGCAAACCCAAAGCATACCTCAACTGGCACATAACATACACACAGCACGGGATCCATGTCTCGCAACCACAGCACATACAGCACGTCACCGCATACTTGCGCATGAACGACAGCAACCCGGTTGACACACCATACCTCCACGGCATCAGTGTAGATCCACCGAAAGACACAGATGAACAGTACCCAGCCATACAAGACACATACCGCACAGCGCTAGGAGAGATACGGTACATAGCGGACAGTACCAGACCAGACATTGCATTTGCAACAGCGGCATTGGCGCGTGCACTACAACGCCCCACCAAGAGACACTGGAGACTGCTAAAAAGGCTAGCGCAATATTTACACAGCACACGCAGCCACGGCATACTTTTCCCCAAATCACGGAAACAACAGCCCACCATCACGAGCTTCACAGACGCCGACTTTGCCAATGACACGACCACGCGAAAATCGTTCTCCGGCATGGCTGTTACCCTCCACAATGCGACCATACACTGGCAGGCCAAACAACAGCCCATTGTAGCTAAAAGTACATGTGAAGCCGAGTACATGGCGGCAGCCGAGGCGGCAACCCACACCATATGGATCCGCAACATGATGTCGGAAATAGGCATCCCCACGCCAACGGCGGCCATGCACATTGACAACGCCGCCGCCGCTCGCATGGCAAACCAACAAGCGCCCACAAAGAGAAGGAAGTGCATAGACATCAAATACCATTACCTCCAAGACACAACAAAAAATGGTGCCATCTCAATACATCGAGTACCAACACACGACATGCCAGCGGACCTGATGACCAAACCGCTCAAGAAAGACACATTCACAAGACACCGCACGCGACTCAACGTCACCCCCCCACCCACCGAGGCAGTCACTTTCCACCCCGAAACTAAGCAATACGCGCGCCAGGGGGACTGTGATTCCACACAAAAAGAGGGAAAGACGCGCGCATTGCTCTCCCGCCCCGCTACGAAAAACACAGCGATTCCACACAAACATGCAAATAAGGCACAGCCTTATTTATAGACGTACGATAGGACATAGAGTCAGTAAATATACCGGCGCCGGCGGCCCCCCCGCGGTCAGGGGGACCCCGGCATCCGGATCTCTTGGTTCACACTCACAACGGCGGCAACAATGCTGTTGAAAGCGTGCACCTCCTCTTTTGGCATAACAAAGGCCCAACCCCTGTTGCACCTTTTTTTTAAGTCCTGAAAGGCATGAGAGTTAACGGTAACTTCCTGCGCCCCTCCCCTCCCGCAACACCCCTTACATGTCGACGTCGGTCAATTCCCTATAATGACACAGACACGGTATCATCAACGCTCTTAGCAAGGACCAAGTCATTCAAAGTGCTTCTCTTAAAGAATAATTGCTCTCATGACACGTCCCTGAATTTCAAACCGCACTGCAATATCATGCTTTCTTGCGTCTACGGTGTAGTACAGTGGTTGCGTTTCACCTTTTTACCCATGACGTCGTCCGGTACACAACTGTTTCCCCCTTTTCTGCGTCGTAATGTACCAAAGCAATTAGGATCATGGGTTCGAAGTTGGGTTCTCAGCGCACTTTGTATGAGCTCTGCTCTCAGGATTGTCTTGACGGTTAGCTCTAGCCCTGTCTCAAGAAAAATTGGATATGGCCACTAGAGTTCCACGCACTCCCCCTTGCTTTATAAACCAGTTCGGCAACAATTTGCACACCTTTCCCTCACCACCAGGAACGCCTTCGAGTGCACGACGTAGGACAGAGAACCGTTGTACTCAGTGCCGCGCATCCCCCATACTGAATCTCCACATTCCGGTAAGAAGCCACTGTTTGTTCGATCGCTCTGCTGCCTGGCAAGCTTCTCAGTACGCGTTTGCACTTGAGTCCTTTTCCACGTCACCTTATCGCGAAGGAATGTGTCCGCAAGGCCAAATACCGCACGCATATCATGTCTGGGGTGATATCCCATTCTTGCCAAAAACTTACAGCAGTTTGACATCGGGATACATGTTTGTGTCGAGGAAAAACAAGAACCAGACATGCCTGAATGATGAAGAGTGTCCGTACGCATGTGAGTGATGACACGGTGACAGTATTCTCGAAGCCGTGAGCAACACACCGATTTCAGAGCCCAGGTTTGCTCCAAGGAAAGAGAAGGCCTGAGCACCAGCGCCAACATATGTTTCTTCGTGGTTTTGAAAAATGTCTTAGTTCTATTTTGTTCACGTGCTCCCTTGTGAAGTGTGACGTCTTGAAATCCCTGGTCTGAACCAAAAAAAAGCTTCTCCATCTATTCTTCAATAAGTTCAACATGCAAACGAATAGTATGTGCATGTATGAAAGAATGAATGAATCTGATTCACTAAAAAGAGTAATGCACTTTCTCCAGAAAAAATAGATTACTTTCAAGACGGCAGAGCGAGGACTCCTGTTCATGTGCCAATATGCATCTTAGCATAAACTAACATGTTCGATGATACGCAAGAGTCTAGTTAACTTCGTTTCGATGCAAAGCACCTATTACACTAATAGAGTGTAATGGTGCTGTGCGCCGAGACACAGTTTGGAGTAAGGGCTTCAACACCACCCAGATTTAAGCAGCGTTGTTTCATTTTCTCACATTCTGAGGCTCTGCTACATTTCCTTCGAATCTAGTTGTTCTGTTTCTAACATCAGTTTGGAATGACAAGCAGCTTGGAGGGTGGCCAGCTTGGAGGATGGCCAGTTTCATCATCTGACTTCGTCTGTCGCTTCCGAGCATCCCCCCAAAAAAAATCACTTTTGTCTAAAAGTGGAAGATGTGGCGCACAACAATAGATGGGTCTACATATCAGTCTTTACTCTTTACTATCCAGCATGGGTTCTTCATCAGTTTCTCATCAATTCATGGATGTTGCACCGGCACATCACAAGTTATGGTTAGATTACATGGCCTGGTGCTAAAAGATAGTTGTCTCTCGCAGCCCCTGCGCCAGTGGTGCCCTTACAATCAGTGGACTTTCGCACAAAGCGACGGTGCTAAACCTGCTTTTCAGCTCTATTCCCTATACTTAGCGCCTGGGACTCGACCTCCAAGGAGTGCTCGAAATTGTCGGAGGAAAACATGTTTGCGTCAAAATACCTAAACGCATCATCTGAACCGACAAGTTCCAGCGGTGTAACATCTTGTACATCAACGATCGTTCCCGACATGTCGTCGCCAACATAGCTCTCCACAATCATAGGACTGACATCATCATCCTCGCATCCGCCCCAACGTATCCACTCATCTGCTTCGTCAAAATCAGTTTTGTAAGAATGCCCCAGCGCTTCGTACTCTGCAGACAGATTTCTCCACGAGTCTAACCCTGCCTCTGCCGGCGACTGCACAATTACTGATCCTGCAATCACACTAGAGAGGGCCGGGTGTTCGAGCTCTGGTTCACGTTTGACCTCTCCCCTTCCTTGCTTCTTTTCTCCTTTCGCCACAGATGCTTTTTCTGGCTCGTCGTCTTGCCCGTTGTATACCTCACAATATGGCCGCTTCGCGAGATATGCCTTCAAATTCTTGTTCAATGGCGCAGCGTTGCCAGCCACTTTCCTATTCGTGGTCCGATTCCATATTGCAACGTGGACACCCGCCCCTAGCTCGTCTGGATTGACCCTCCTCTTCTTGCGATCCCCTCTTTTCAGAGGCGTTCGCATTAAATCTTGATCTTGTCTGTCGTATATCTCACACTCAGGGTGCCCTTGTAAATAACGGTCTAGATTCTTCCCGAGCGGTGCCGCGTTTCCAGCAATTTTTCTCTGTTCCACTCGGTTCCACATAGTAACGTGAGTGTCATCCGGGAACGTCAGTGCTGAGCTGGGGGTTCCTTCCTTCACGGAAGGAGCAAGCTGACGGGCGGATGGAGGCTTTTGTACAAGTTTTTCCGGTGAGGGTCGCTTAGAACCACCGTCGGAGGTAGCAGGGCGAATTTCCCCCGTCACGGACTTGCTGGGTGCTGCGGAGGACACCGGCACCGCTTTCGCAACGACAGGTAAAGAGGGCGGTAATTTCTTCGTGACAGGGGCGCCGATTGCTGTAGGGAACGGCTTAGGTTTTATAGCAGCGGAAGTACTTCCCAATGCTCGTTCGTCGCATGACTGCTTCGAAGAGCCAGGCGTACTTCGAGGTTGTAGCGGAGGTGTCGGCTCAACTGCAGCAGCTGCACGCGCAGCAGCCGCAAGAGCGCCAATAGGTACAGCCGGTGTTCTTTGAACACCTCGTAAAGCAACGTTGTTATCGGCTTTGGCTTTGGTGGACACACCCTTTTGGGTACTGTCTACGCGGACTCGTCGGGCAATTGGGCGAGATAGATTTGTCCGCATGTGTGCGCAAGCCGCGCATGTCGGGCAAGAATATGGCGTTGGTCTTGCCGCCCTCTGGGCATAAACTGACGAACTAGCACCTGGTTTGTTCTTCCCACTCACAGTCATGCTCGGAGACGGGAGAGCTACTCTTCGTCCGCTGGACAATTCCTTGACTGAACTAGGCAAAGGCGATACAGCGGTTGCCTTTCCTTCCAAGGGCAAAAGTTTCGGCTTCGCAGAAGTGCCTGCGGAGCTTTTTCTCTTCTCCCTAATATCACCGTTTCGATCGTTTTGCGATTTACCGTGCAAATCGACACTTCCTCGTCGCAAAATCTCCTGGCTGACTTTGCCATTCGCGCTAGAACCGCTTGTGGTGAGCAATTGCAAACATGCCGACTTGGAATTGACAGAACTTTTGGCACTATCGGTGTGCGTCGGTTCGTTTCTCACCACAACATGTCCCGCACGCCTTGTCGCATTAGCTGTCGTGGACGAGGAGCGATCAACTTTTGATGAGGCGTTTGTCCCAATGCCAACCGCATGGGGCTCTTGCTTCAAGCTCCGACATGGCAGGCCAGACGAGATACTTGTGATGTGCCCACGCGATTGCTGCTTTCCCGATGACGTTCCGCTCTTTTGGGTCGCAATACCAACCATCCTCTTCACGTCAGGCGAGGTGGTGCTATGATTCTCGGATGCAGACGCTCCGGCCTGTGCTTTGGTGGAAAGAGCTTCATGTGAACGGGACATCAAGTTCTGGCGAAGGCTTTGTGCTCTCGGCTGCGTCTCTTTATTCACAAACGTGCGCTTTCCAGCTTGCGCAGCTCCTGTGCCAGAGTGTCTTCCAATAAATGATTCTCTGGGACTAATCCGAGGCTGCGGTGAGGTTGACGCTCTAGTTGGAACCTGTGTCTTGGTCTGTGCTTGAGCTTTCCGAACACCGTCAACGCGGGGTGTCTTAGACGAAGTCCGAGACAACTTGCCCGTAGTACCATCTTGCGCCTTTTCTGGTAATGCAGAGCTAGCCCCAGGTGAATGACTTCCCGAACCCTTTGCACGAGAATCCCACTTTGGGCCTAGCAGCTTGGGAACGTCCGGTCGGTGTGGACTTGCCACCAAACTCCGTTCTTTCGTGGCGGGTTGCTTCGGAGCCGGAGAATTCCGCAAACTGCTGCTGGATTTCGATACTGCGATCTGCGAAGTTGCCTTCGAGGATAGCGGAACGCACTTCCTTTCCTTCGTCTGATTAGATACTGCCCTTTCCTTTTGTTGATACTTCCCCCGAGCGTCCACTGTTTTGAGACGCTGTGATGCCGCTACTGTACGACGCGCTCTCGCTTCGCTAGAAACGCGAGCGATTTTTGCAGCTCGAAGCTGTGCATCAATGCAGCACTGAGGAAGGACACGCTTTGAACCTGCCCGCCTTGTAACGGGGAATTGGCCGCGAGGACGGCACTGCTGAACGCTTCGGTTCCTCGAAGCAGCTTTGGGCACAAGAGCCGGTAGTGATTTTTCTCGTGAACGGTCGAGCCGTGTGAGTTGCGATGAGTCCGCCGGGCGCCGCGGCCGTGGTCCATTTACGATTGCTTTCGCCGGCACTGGAATCGTCCCTTTCGTGGTAGTCATGTTTCCCGGTGTTGAAGACACATCGGGACGATCTCTCTGAGCAATCGTGCTTGCCCTCTGGTGTTTAACATTGAAAAGATTGGTGGTAGATGCCGGACGAGACTTGCTTAGGTGGCCTACGACATTCTCCTTGCCCTTGCCTGTAGCAGGTGAAACCGTCACGACCTGCCCTTTCAGACTGGTAGCGTAAACTTCAGAGCTACAAAGCTTGGGTTCGGTCCGACGGATTTTATGTGCAGACGATTGCGAAATCCGAGGCAAGGCTTCGGGTTTTTGACGGGGAATGACCCGACCAATACTGCCAGAGACATCTCCCGGCATTGAGGGTTTCGCCGCCGCTTTTCGTTCTTCCTCTGTGGGCCTTGCTGTTGCATCTTCAGTTGTCGTTTTCACGTGCGTCGAAATGTTGTCAGAGGAAAATAAGAGCATCGAAGCTTTGTTCTTGGCCTCGCTCTCCCTCGACGGGAATCCAGTACAAAATAGGGCCTGGTGTAAACGGAACACTCGCAGTCGGCGGTTGCTCGCCATGTCGATCTTGAAACGAATTTCGGATGAATGCTGTGTCCTAACTGGAAAAGGTTGGACCGTAATAGGCCTGAAAGACATACCGCTTACTACTGCAACGTTGGAAACGAGAGAGCCTGTGCATATCCGGAATGGCTCTGCCCATGTAGACGGAGTCAACCTACACAATGTATCTAATTGATGTCGCAGCATTTTTGATGCCACTCGTATCCGCCTTGCGCTTGTAGGATGGTTCGAAGGAACCACAAAAACTGCACGATACAAAACTGTTTTCGCATTGTCCGAAAAATCATCTGGGCGCATCCTGGCATTCCCATCTGCTTTCAAGTTCAGAGGCGTACTTGTGAAACTCGCATTCCCGGCATTGTGCGATGAACTCGGCTGCAATGGCGATGAACCGGGTGCTGGGCCAGCATGGGCATCCGGCTCGTTTCGCAGATCCATTCTACTCGGCGTCTTCTTCTCAGTCGTCGAGTAGATGCCCATGGTGGGTCCAGGTCGTCCCTCTGGCGAATAAGCGGCTTTGGCGGGTTTGTATGAGGTGTCAACAACATCCGTCTTCAGTTTTCTATCGAATGCTGCAGGCTGGGAGTTGTCATGCGGGCCAGGGCCATTCTTGGAGTGTGAAGATGTGACAGAGAGATTCGAACCGGCATAAGTGTTTGATATGCGTGCCTCAGTGCTTGATGATTTTCCACGACCAACAATCACCTTTCGCACCGTTTGATCTCTCCCCGATCGTGAATCTAATAAGCCCTCTGCCGTGTAAGTTTTAGCAGCGAAGGGAAGAGACGAAAAGGACTCCGCTGGTTTTGGGGGCGTTGGTTCATCGGATGAGTCTAAGGCTTCGGAGCGGGCTGATGTTGGCCCCATTGAATGCGGAACAATGACGGGGAGGTCGCTTTCGCAGTACCCTGAAGCTTTCGAAATGGTTTCCAATTGCTTGTTTCGCGATCGGATAGAGACAGACGAAAAACGGCTCCAGGGTGGTCGGCGCGTTTATCAAAGGCTCGCCACATGCAAGAGTGCAATAGACTGCCCGCGTTGGCGTCTGGGAGAGAGGAAGGACAGAAAGGTGAGAACGATATTGTTCTGACTCACAACAGGTCCAGATGGGATCGTGCGCATAGGGTGAGGCTTGTTGCTTTCCCCAGAGTCGAACACCATCTGCGCTATCAGTTCAGCAGACTGCGATCGAGGGAATCCCGCCGTCGTCTCCGATCCGAAGCCAGCGTCGCATTAAATAATGTGCCCACTGCGAAATGGCCAAGTGGCCCTGTTCTCTCATTGTTCTTATTGCATATCACCCTCATGATTGGATGGGAGGCGGAACGCCTTCCAATAAAATCCTCTTGATGACATTGAACGCTGGCATACAGAGGGGCATACACGAGGGAGAATAACAGTAAAGTTATTCTCCCTCGTGTATGCCCATGCAGCACGGCTACAGTAGTGTCTATCCGACCGACCGAGGCTTGTTCTCATAATACTGTATGAGGAAATAATATATGAGGACAGCTTTTTTTGCAAAAATATTTCAAATAAATTGAACATTCAAAAAGCTATCTTGAGCACTATTTCCTTAACCCTGTGCTCCGGTTGGTGACGGTTTTGGGATTCACAAAAGTTTGTGACGTTCTAGTATATTTTTTATGGTACAGTGCCCTTCCACGAATAGAACACCGTCCTTTCGCCTCTCAGAACTCTCCATCGGTTTGTGATTGGTTGAAGAGTGTGTACACTCATTGTGAGCATACGTATATGAGCGCCCTCAACCTTCACAGAACTCCCATTGACAGTGAGATCTTCCTTTTTTTCTGGATACATTTTGTGATGTTGATAGGGCAGTGCTACACTGTCTGCATACACCTCTCTTTTGGCAGTGTCCCTCCTCTCGAAAAGTGTCTGTAGTCTCACAGTTCTCCCACTTCAACCGGCTTTCCTGCTCTCAAGACGCTGCTCTGGCTGTTTCTATGTATTGGGATATGCAGAGACGAAACATCTCTTTTGATCTGCACAGCCCAGACCGTCAGGCAGTGCCTGTCGTCGACCAAGATTTGCAAGCCGACAGTGAAATCGCGTTTAGCGAGTCAGATGCTGTTGAACAGGATGCATTAGCTCCCTCGACATTGCGTGTCCCTGTGCTTGGAATCAGCTCAGCCCCTGTGGAATCCTCAGAACTAATCAGAGAAAACAACGAAGAGGTCGACAGATCGGCGGCAGCTCGCACAGGTCGTCAGCGCCTGAACAGATCAGATATATTATACAATAATGATTCAAATTGCAATGCTCCAGCACCCGTCAATCTGGACAGTATAACTCCGTCAGCCTTTGAAGAAGAAGATGGAATCTCTGTCCCTTTCCAACTCGGTCATTGCCAGTCCATTTTGAGAAATATTCCTTCATCGGACAGTCAGGATTCAGATTCGGTGGACACCTCAGACAAAGCATTCTCACAGAACAGCTGTCTGTCTTTATTCTCGCATTATACAAGTGAAGACTCTGAGGATTTTTCGGATGGCGAGAAGATTATTTCTGATCAAGAGATTCGTAGCTTGCGTCACTCTCAAAACATGACATCGTACTGTGCGAGCGGGGGAGAGTCTGGAGCTCCTCTATGGGAAGATTTGCACAGCCGCATTTTTCATGATTTTAACGGTGAGAGATTCTCTGCTGGGCCATGGGAAGAGGTCCATGTGGAGGAGGAGCGCTGTCTAAGATCTGCAATGAGTTTTGACGACCTTCAGGCAAAGAAAAATGCACAGCGCCACGGAGGGCTGCCCATGTGGCACTACGAGAGCCCTTTCGCTGAAGTCACAGTCCGTGTCGACGATGTTAACGACACTCTCGAACACCGATTTCTAGAAGAAGCACATGATGTGCTTCGAAAGGTTAAGGCAGATATTGTAGGCCGCGGGGATTTGGGAGATGACTCTGCAAAAGAGAGGGATGTTGTCACTCCACTTAGCTGCCTCCAGTCTTTCGTATCTGACTGTCTCCTAGAGAAGCTCAGTTACGGAGCCAACAGGGTGCTTCACCAAAATCGCCAAAAGGGCACGTCCAAGGAGGAGTTGCTAGGTCTAATAATTATTCACGTATTGTGTGCTGCCTATGACGAGTCCCCCTCTACTATTTGCGATGCGTCGCAAGGTGACTTTTTCTTTCAGATGGGGATAGAAGCAGAGCGCTATCATCAAGTCTGGGCGGCTTTGAGTGGTGCAAAAGATCGTCGCGGTACTTAAGACATCTCTCCGACTGGTTGGAGCCGAAGCGCAAACAGAGCAACGACGTTGATCACAGAGATCGAGGCGGAGACAGCTTCAATTAACAGAGACCTAGTGTACATTCCGAGAGCTACTGTGCTCTCCCTTGATGACGACCACCTCAGAATGGCGTCGAGATCTGTCGTAGAACTAACATATCTTCGCCAACACAACAACCCGAAAAAGGGACTGGGGCCTGTGGGTAACGCTCTCTGTTAGGCTCTAAACCCCTTCTTCCTCGCTTGTCATTTTACCCGCAGCGGAGAGAAGCTCATCCACACTTGGGAAAGACTAGTTCAGCTTTTACAGGGGGTATCTACGACGGGTTCTCTGCGTCCCATGCCAGGGGCAATATTTGCTGCGGACAGAGGTTACAACTCAAAAGTTACAATTGAGTTCATTTCAGATGTCCTCGGAGCAAGCCTTTTGGGAACACACAAAAGGGACCTTTGGTTCCCTTTTGTGTTCGGAGATGGGCCTATTACTCGCCGCCATAGAGGTATGGTTGTCTCGGAACGAGGTTGTCGCGCTGTGTACACAGCACGACTAAAAGAGGGACCTAGTTCGAGCAGGGCTTCTAATCTACGCGCTGTAGAAGCTTGCGTCTACCGCGAGAGTTGTTCTGGAAGGATCGCGGCGTTGGTTCACAATAACGGTGCCCTGTTTCCCTCGCGATGCTTCACAATTGTCTGCCGCGATAGTTACCGGGCGGAGTCTGCCGTGAGGAAACTTGAGGCAGCATTAATTGTCTACGATGAGCCATGGAAAACTGCTGTGTCTACTCAGAGGCCCACTCGATCCAGTAGTCATGCCATCCCCCGCGTAAGTGCAAAGAGTAGAGTGCAACAGGTCCTTGCTCAAGTGCGGTGTCTGACGTACCTGCAATCCGAGGACCCGGTGTGGTTCTTACTCCGGGCCTTCAGATTTACGTCACGCACTAGTTTTGGTTTCGTTCAAGCAATCGCGCGAGACTATGGGACGAGAATCAATGGTTTGGCATGGTTGTTGCAGGGGAGCGTTCTGACTCCGGGTACAGAGGCCCTCAGTGAGGAAGTCGAGGAGGTACGGGAGCACATCAAGATGAAATGGGAGAGCATCATTGCCGTCTTTGGGCTACGGCTGGCGGACTTGCCTGTCACATCTTCACGCAGGACAGTGGCTGCTAGACTTAGAGGCATGTCCGCAACGCGAATTACGAGCTCTACCAAGAGTGACCTGCAGGAAATTCTGGCAGTCTTTGACAGAGCCCTTGACGGCCGTGTTCCAAAGTCGAGCCTAGTGGCTGCTGTTAGACAGCTAAAGATAGACGTAGCCGCGGACACTGTGGACTTAGATGGCAGTGAGCGGGAGGATGCAAGCCCTGAGGAACTGCTAATACAGTCTGCAGCCAAGGTGAGTCATGCCTTGCGCGACGCGTCACTACACGCCTGGGTGATGAAGCCACTTATCGCAACTGCCGGCATGCGAGAGGGCACAAGGAATGAAGATAAGATCGTAGAAGCTATCCCTGAATTCATGAAGACTTCTGGCGGGGCATACATGTGTGCAGCGGGCCGTTCGAGCTACATCTGGGACACTGAATTTGCGTGCGACGTCAAGCATATCCGATGCACAGGTCTGGTGGAGAGTCTACGTTGTGATATGATTGCAGACAATCCGGATGCTGTACTTGCTGCAGAGAACAAAGAGGGTGACTTAAATGTTTTCGCTGTAGAAGTGAAAACGATGACCTCAGTCAGATCCGTAGAGAGTGCAACTACTCTCCGTGCACGCTATGGCCCCGTGGTGTCACTTCGAAATGTTGGAACCAGCGACCGAAGCACTGGTCTTTTCAAGGAGTTGGTTGGCACGCCTGCGTACAGGGCTCAAGTCCTTCACCACGCTGCCACTCTTGGCGTGAACAATGTCCTGTTCGTCGTAGGGACTGGGGGTTCTATTACGAAAGGTGGCATTGTTTATGTTTGTCATATCGTCTTTGCAGAACATATGCGACATAATTATACATATGCTTTAGACTGCGTGCGCACAGCAGCGTTCAAATGGGTCGGGGAAGGATCTGAACGCGTTCCAGAGCAGTATGACGCTCTGCTGCAGAACACTCATGCTTCTGACCTCTACAGCTTTGTTTCCTACTATGGACTTAGTCAGGCTATTAGACACGAAGTTATCACGAGGGGAGAGCCCATCCCCCCTGCGCGAATGATTCGGTTAACTCCAGCAGTTTATTGGAATAATCCAAAGGGCGGAGTGGATGTGATCTCGAGATATGTGAAGACGTTGGCTAGGAGTAACATGAGCGAATGCCCTGTCGTATCCATTATTGCCCGACTTCTGTCGATGCAGGTGAATAATGCAGCAGTCGCTTACAGGCTTCACAAAGCTGAGTCTTTAAAATTGTTACCTACTGTTCAAGAGGTTTCGTCGCTGCCAACCAGAGGATACTCTGCTCTCCGTCATAAAGTGACGCAATGCGAGTCATTTGGCTTTTTTGCGAGGCAATTGGCAAAGGAATGGGTCGATACTTTTCATGCCAAGCAAGACGATGAGTTTGGGACTGAAGAAGAGATCGAGAGTGAGTCTATAAAACCTATGTTTAGACGCAAGGCGGCTGACAGATATAATATAGGGACGCACAAAGCGCGTAGGCTTAATAGGCGTATTGTGCACAAGAAAGTTTCAGGGACGTCTACATACTGTGTATTATGCTCATGGTCTCTAAGGGGCATGAAGGACGGAAAAATGAAGGTAAAGCGCAAAGGTTCTCGACAAGTCCAGTTGTGTGGTACATGCAAGCAGGCTATCTGCACTGCATGCTGGTCTGAGTGGCATTCGCGAGATACGCTGAAGCGCACAAGGCCGACGGCTGCAGAGAAGCGGTTGTTCGATCAGAGTCTTCGCAGCGTGAGGCGTCGATGTGGCAACTAGTAGTAGTGCAGGTATGGCGTTGAGTAAAGTATTTACGAGAGAGTCTTCGCAGCGTGAAGCGTCGAGGTGGCAACCAGTAGTAGTGCAGGTATGGCGCTGATTGAAGTATTTACGAGAGCTTTGCATGTTTTGTGAAGTTGTATCACTTGGAAAGACATCGAAGAACAGTCAGCTCACTTTGCGTTGTAGATGTCCAAAGTCTCTACAACAGTGCTTTCACTGTAGAACACTGTCATTTCCGCCGAGGACACTCACTGTAAAAGAGGTGAGCTACTACCGCGATTTTGTACACTTTTTGTGAGAGTTGTGCCCCAGTGTCTAAAGCGGTCCAAATAAAAAAGAAAACCTCCGTCACGTCCGAAACACGGATCTCTGATGAACAATACCTATATCACCAGAACCCGTTTTGAAACCCCGTTCGAACGGTTTTGTATAGAGCAACTAACTCGCAAACGTTCAAGAGCAAGACAAAAATGTCCCTAAAGGGGGCAAAAAAATTCGTCACAAAAATCGAGCACAGGGTTAACATGCTTGTTTTCGGCAATAGCATCTTGCAGAACACCGGGATAGCTGCTTTGAATACGCAGAAAGCTCAAGAATATAATGCAGATTGAGGGTCGTTCTAAACAGGGAAGAAAATTGTTGCTTTTGCACATAGTTATGATAGAAACTGTTCCCATTGGCCGGTCACAAGATATGATATTCTTGCATGCAGGAATCCCCATGCAAAAATCGATCACTTCTTCGTGCAAGAAAAGAAGTGGAAACACTGGGCGACTCCGAAAAACATAAATTGTGTACACACAAATTCCTTTGTGTATGTGTGTCGTATTTTGTGCCTTGGCACGGAAATGCATGTGACACAAAAATTTGTGTAAGACACATTTAATGCCAATTCACCGTCAGTGAGGTGTCAGCATGCCGGCGGACGGATTTCGGTACCCCCTTCACGCCCTATCCTATGATACTCAAATGAGGAATCTCCTCCTTTTTTGCTGTTGCAACGCGCAAAAAGGCAACGCACCATCACTTTTCGTCACCGCCTCAACACGGAAGGTCGAAGACGACGAGACAGTCGGATAACAAGGAGTGCATTGCAACCCCTCTACATCTCCATTTGCCGTTTTGTTCGGTCCAGGATGTGACGAATCCCTTATCACATTTTGCGGGTTCGATCACGCTTCTTTTCGATACCTCCTCCCCCTGTTTGAACCCCTTTATCTCCGCTTCACACCCTACAGCTCTGACGGATTCATTCGCGTCATCCTGCGACATCGGACGCGAAGGGGAAGACGTCGGTCGCTATCGGCTGTCCACTGCTTAGCTCTCACACTTTGCTGGTACAGGACAAGGGATTCTAGTATGGTCTTGTCAATGCTATTAGGCATAACTGCTTTTGTTTGCTCTATATTTTTACGATTCGGTCGCTGTTTGTTGAGGCGCGTCCTCAACTCTGATCATAAAACTCGCATTACAATGCCCACAGCGCAAGAGACTAGGCATTACAAAGGATCCATTTCCGCAAAGTACTCTCTTCTTCAAGATTTGTACGCCATAGCGGATGGACAGAAGCTTTATCTACAAGAGAGCGGGAACGGTGTAATTCAGAACATGCTTTACAATGGGTGGCAACATGATCACTACGTCGGAAACGTACTTGTTTTTGTGCCTTCCGGCGTAGTGATCGCGGCAGCGTACAATGCTCACGGGCGTCTCCATGACTCGGTAATTGCCGAATGGGGCAATGTATATCGGAAACTTGAGGAAACATTTGAAAATCATGGTGCGACGTGCGTTGTAGATTCTGCGTTTAGTAAGGGAGACTACCCTTTTCTTATCAAATTCGCGCAAGATATGCCAATGAGCAGTGACCGAAATGTTCATCAGAAGGCGCAGCAAGCGACATCCGTCAGGCAAGCATCGGAGTCGGGAATGAGAGCCTTTCAAGGCTCTTTTCCGAGATTGAAAGATCGTTTTTTCAATGAGGAGCAAGGCGAGAGGAAGATCATACTCCATCTCGCCATTTTGCTCTTCAATTTGAGAACCCGGTTGTTTGGCATCAATAAGATACTCAATACCTACATGCCATATCTGGGCGTCGATGCGAACCATTTGCTGTTTCGAAACGTATGAGAGGCCACCACTCGCCTCTACATATTTCGCGAGCACTGAGCGGCACGCGAGCAGCGCGACTGGCTTGGCAGAGAGGTGTATGGCACGTTCGATGGTGGCCTGCACGAGGGAGTGACGGGCCAAGTGAGCGGGGTAGCGGTGGGTCACTTGGGGGTAGACATGCAGCGGGCCGGAGACGGGGAGCGGGGGTTTGATGTAGGAAGTATGCGGGGGCGTGCGCACAAGGACCCACAGGCCCTTGTACAGGGGCGGGGTGGCGTGCGCGGGGCGGTGTGTGGGAGAGAGGTGAGCTGTCAGGACGGTTCGTGCAGCATCGGGAGCGGGCGAAGGCTCACGGCGGGGCGCGTGGGGCCTTATGTGACCAAGAAGTGGGCAAAGGCGGGGGACAAAGCTGGGAGGGTAGCGGTCGGGGTCGATAGCGTGAGCGTGACGAGGACGAAGATGGTGGCGCCGATATTGCTCTCGGTCAGAGGGGTGGAAAGGGAGGTCGCCGCGCTAAGGGTTTGAGCGTCGAGTTGTACCATATTTCATGCTCACGGGACATAAATGTGTCGGTGCAGAAGGTGCTCTAAGAACTTGGTTCCAGAATATAATTTAGAAACGCGTGAGTAGGTCAGACGTCTTTCGAACAACTGCGTGCCCGAGAATCCGGACATTCTCGTCTTGTTCGACGGCATTCTTGTTGCTCAGGATTAGAATACCGCAAGTACCGCTCCTCTTTACTGTATTTATTAATATCTTCATGTCGTTGTTTCAAGGAAATGGGAATTCTGCCTCACCACAATGACTGGTAATTTTTTGGAACGTGTGACGGACAAATGTGCGAATGGGGTGAATGGCGTGGTGCACATTCGGACCTTCGCGCTATACGATATTAAATCTAGCGAAGTAAGAGATTTTTGACCCCGTTGTATATCGGATAGGCAGCAGCTATGCGATGAACTCTATATCCCCCTCGTAAGAGGTATTTGTAGCATAAACACCCCAACGACAGGGGTGTATGCTCAGTCCGCGTAAGAGACCCTGTAGAACGCGAGAAGAACAGAAAGCACCAGTAAGCAACGCGTGAGGAAGGACACGGTCCGGTAGCGGTGGTACAGCGGGTCGGGTCGCAAACGCGTTAGTGTATGCGGTAGAGCGGATCGACGCCTTGACGCCCCGGCGCGGTACTGGGTGACGTTCCAGTACCGACGGGCGGAGGCGGATTCTAGCTCGCACGCGCACGTACGCGTCCGTTACCCGTGTCCTTCTACTCTAAAACGCGAACAGAGAGAGCGTCCCCGAGTTAGAGTAAGCGTTCCGGGTTAGCCGACGGTGAGGGTCTGGCCAAGCCGATGCTTGCCTTCCCTCCGCCGCCGTCGGTTCCTGTGGTTTAATATACAATTACGCGTCTGTCGCGTCTATCATACAGGGCTACAGTACAGTCCGTACTGCACTGTAGCGCGTTACAGTGCTGAGCTACCGTACTCAGCTACTGTAGAGCTGTCCATACACGTGTGTGCGCGCGCGCCGATGATACACGTGTGTGCGGGCGTCCTGACAGTCCTGACAGTACACGTGTGTGCGGGCGTCCTGACAGTCCTGACAGTACACGTGTGTGCGCGCGCGCGATCTAATTCTAAATCTAATTCTGATCTGCGCTTATGCTACAGTATTACATGTTTAGCGAAACCGATAGCGTCTTCATGGACCTGCATATGTTCTTTCAACGGATGATGAGGCAAACAGTTCAACTCCTTTTCGAGACATAGCGTGGACAGCAGCCAGAGGGCTCCCAGTCAGAATGCGTGAGAGCAGAGAAATGGACATGCCAGGGCCATCCCCCGCGACACCACTCGATGTTTGCAGCAAAGGATAATGTAGTGCAATAATGGGCTCTACAGGGGGGTGAAAAGGAAGGAAAATATTTGGATTTGGATATGAAAAGTAGTCCGGGTTGGGGGGGACACACGTGTGAATAATTGCATAGTTTTAATTTTTTATTATTTTATTTAGTTAATTAGTTGGCATTAATTTTGCTGACACTAGATTAGATCTAGGATCTAGCGCCGCGAGCTAGTGTAGAGGCTCCGGCGGGGCGATATATACCTTAGCCCTCTGACCACCAAGTCAGTAAAGGTAACCCGAGTTGCCAGAGTTGAATATCGCCTTGGTCGAAGTCTGTCTTTCCCAAGACGCTCCCTTTTACCACAGATCACGTTATCCTTTGCGCTCGGGGGTTCCCTTTCCTTTTCCTTTATTTCACCTATCCCTTTCTATTTCTATCTCTATTTCTATTCTCCTATCTTGTGTTGGTGCCATCGGCTTTGGTTGCGACCCGACCGGTGTAGGTGTCTTTGCCATCGGGCGACACGTGGGTGTAGCGCTGCTACTTGTTTACGACCACCGACGGAGGCTGTTGCAACGACGTTTCCCTCGAAGGTCCTGTTGTGTATACAGGACAGTGTTGGTTCCATCGGATACAGGTTGCGACCGTTCCGGTGTCGGTACTTTGCCATCGGGCAGTACGGAGGTGTAGCGCTGCTACGTGTTTGCTAATTCCCGACGGGCTGCGTGGCGACGCCCCCGTCGAAGACCTTATCAAGGGTATAAGGTGTAACAGGCGCTTGGCGAGCATTGGATTTACGACCCATCGGGCCCGGCTTCCTAATTACCGCCCCGAACTCGCCGAGCAACTGCCTGTACAAGACTCTACCACCATTCGTCCCGGGGCGGGCCTCTTCCTTTTGCCCCCCCTGTCAGGGACTTGAGCTACTGTGGGCCGCAAACCCACTTAAAGCGAAAGGGAGAATCGGACACTCCGTAGGGCTGTGTCGTCGGCAACTCTTGTTGGTTGTTGTTTTTTGGTTGTGTTGTCGCTGGACCGTTGGACCCTGGTTCCACCCTGACAGGCACATTGCACTACATCAAGCCTTGGAGTCCTTAGGAAAATTTAGAACAAGCATCGATGACCGATTCGACCGCGCCGCACAACGTCTCAAGGACCTTGAGCAGGCCGCGGATCAAGCTCCGCAAGGATCGGACGACGAGCCGCTCCCTTCGGGTAGAGAGGGCGACCGCCGGTCGAAGAAGGACAAGCCCGCTCGTCAGCGGAGCTCCAAATCGAAGCCCTCGAAGAAGGGCAATCGACGTACAAGCAAGGGTCACTGTAGTGACGATCCGGAGAACCGCTACTCACAGTCAGAGTCGCTTGGTCCCTCCGAAGATGGTAACGGCGGTTCGTCGAACCATTCGGGCGATTCCGAACGCCGTTCAGAAGAAGGAAACGGAATTTCGTCAAGCAAGAAAATTTCCTCCAGACGAGGCGGAGTCACTTCGTCCGCCTCGCGGAAAGACAAGGACGCGGAGCCCAAAGATGTCGCAACGCGGCACGGGCCGCGATGGGAGGAGTTGGAGGAGCTGAATCCGACCAATTACCTCTTCAAGAAATTACTTTCGTACCGAACGTACCGCTTGCCGAACACGCAGACATATTTGTCAAGTTCTCGGCGGACCGCCGTGCGAAAAATCAGGAGAGATATTCCGCCTAAGGTGAAGAAGGACAACACGTTCACAGGAGAGGACGGGGTCCTTGTGTTGGATTTTTTGGCAAAGTTAGTTCAAGAGTTTGATACTCAAGAAATGAACGAGGGGCAAGCGATCCGCTTGTTGCCCGAATTTCTAAGCGGCATCGCATTGAGACAGTACACTTCGGTGTCTCAGACGGCCGGGTCCCATCACGGGAAGGTGTCCGTTTGGCCAGAGGCCGTACAGTGGTTGTTGAGGAGTTTCGCCACCGACGAGGCGATCCGTCAAGCCGTGCTTGCATTGCAAGAAGTTCAGCATAGACCGTCTGAAGATGAGATGGAATTTTATATCCGTCTGACGGACGCGAACAATCGATGTGGAAACGTATGTTCGATGGAAGAACAAATGACGATGTTTATTGAAGGACTCGATTCGAGTATCAAGCCGATGGTATCTCAATACCGACAAGACAATCGGGACGTTTCGTTTTTAAGACTAGTTAGTTACGCGAAGGCGCATGGCTCGGCGAGCCGCGCTAAAGACAAGAAGACCAAGAAGGTCACGATTCAGATGCCGTCGACGTTCAGGGCGGGGAAGAAGCCGAGGGCTCCTTATCCCGGTCGTAAAAGTCAGGGCGCCGTCCACTTAGCCGAGACAATCTCCGCGTCAGATGAACGCAGTGCGCACGGAGACAGCGAAAGTCAGTACGAAGGAGCATTGGTAGCCGAAGGCAATTTTATTGAGCCATCGGAGGGCTACGGACACGAGGACTACGGGGTAAGCGGGTCGTCAACTCTACAGACGCCCACGTACACGACGGAGTCGTTTTTAAAACCCACGGATCCCATGATGACGTTCCGGGGGCGTGGCCACACGCCGGCGCCGCGCATCCCGATGGATGACAAGGGTACAACGTTTCGAAGGCCAGGCTGGATGGGGAGGCCGCAACATCAAGGAAGGCCGCTGGCCCGTGGAGGACCTAGGCCGCAATATCCCGTCAAGAAGCACGGACTGGTGTGCTATCATTGTTACGAAAAGGGGCACGCCGCGCCAACGTGTATTCTTTCCCTCCGGGAAATGCACCGAGTTTTGGGAAATTATGAGGCGTGGTCTCCGATGGAGAGATTAGGGATACCATCGATGAGTTATCTGAAGGTCAAGAAATGGTTCGATTCGCAGACGGCGAGCACGCCGAGTGCTTCAACGCCGAGGTCGAACCAACCCTTCCGAGGGCCCGCCGCGGGGCCCGCGTCGTCGGACGTGAGAAGGACCCCGCAGCTCTAGGACCGTGGGTTGCTTGTTTGAAAGTCTTGGGACCTTCAATAGCGACATGCGCATGTGAAAGAGGAGCAGCTGCAAAGTTTCTCCTCCACCATGATCCGGGAGGTCTACTGATTCGAGACGATCTTCGTACAGCTGGAGTCGGAGTTGGAGGGGTGACATTCGGAGTTTCGACGGGAGGTGATATATCATCTTCATCATTCTCACCTACAGAGTGAGTGTCCTCGTTTTCAATAACCTCCCCTGAAATTTCATCCTCTTCCGACCCAACCTCATTAGCATTTGGGGTATCGGCTTCATTCTCATTGTCGCCACCGAGCAATACAACGCCAACGTAAGAGTTGATTGAATCTTTTTCATGTGCAGGAATGTCATGCATCCCACATGTCGATTCATCAAACTTGGCATCTCGTGAAACAACAACTTTATTCAACTCTCCGTCCCAAAGTTTGTATGCTTTACTGCATTGCCAATAACCGAGAAACATCGCTTCACGCGCTCGCAAGTCAAGCTTACGGAGCTCTAATTTCGGTAATGTATACCAACACTTTGACCCAAATACTCGCAAATGGCCAGCATTTGGAGTTGACTTCATCCAAATGTGATGGGGAGTCGTGTTAACTGGCAAAGCCCGTGAAGTAACTCGATTGCGTACATATACTGCAGTGGCAAGAGCCTCTGCCCAGAATCGTTTACTGACCTGTTTATGAGAAAGCATGCAACGGACAAGATCAATCAAGGTTCGATTCAAACGTTCAGCAACACCGTTTTGTTCAGGTGTGTAGGCAGTGGTGAGCTGGTGCTGTGTACCGTTTGAATGCAAATATGACTTGAATTCTGTCGACAAGTACTCTCCCCCTCGATCAGTGCGAAGCACCTTCACTTTGCGACCAGTGTGCGTTTGGGCAAACTGTTCATACAACTTGTATTTTGCAAAGGCCTCAGATTTATTTCGCATCGTGTACACAACAACCCAGTTCGAGTGATCATCTACAAATGTAATGAAGTATCTCGAACCACCAATAGACTGTACTTCGAGCGGACCGCAAACGTCGGAATGTACCAAGTCAAGACAGTTCTGTGCTCGAGACGATGATCGCTGTTTCGGGATTACTGATCGCGTTGCTTTGCCAAACACACACGCAAGACAAACGAGAGAGTGATTGTCAGACTTTCGATTCATTGCTCTGATCACATCGCTTTGACGAACATTGATGCCACTTACCACATTATTGTGAATCATTGATGCGATTCCTTGTACGTTAACATGGGCCATTCGTTCATGTAGCGTCTGCAAGGTAACTACGTGAGCAGAGAAAGTTTCATTCATGACGTCAAGTATGAATAAATCCCCAACTTGACTAGCTGTGGCAACTAGAGTTGGTCCTGCAGTAACGATGCATTTGTCATTTTCAAATGACACTTGCAAGCCCTTTGAAACGATTGGCTAACAGACAGAAGCGAGTATCCGAAATCAGGGACATGCAAAACGTTGGACAATTTGCAAGGATGTGGACTACCATTGACGTTCAACATGAATTCTACCTCACCACGACCAGCGACATTGGCTCTAGCCTTCGTGCCCATCTCGACTGATCCAGATTGCATATGTTCATACGGAACGAACAAAGAGCGATCAAATGTAATGTGGGCACTGCAACCGGAATCCACAAGCCATGACCCTGCGTTCACTGCCTTCTTTTCGGGAGAAGAAGTCGAAAGCAGGCATGTAAAGTCGCTTTCAGCAAAGGCAGCAGTAGAGGTTTCATCTCGAGATACGAATGCACTTGGCTTCATGCCGGGGTTGCGGGACCGGAACCCGTCTGGCGGTGCTGGTCGGCGCCCATTCACATCCTTGCCCCAGCAACGCGCTGCAGTGTGTCCATGTCGATTACAGTTCGTACATCTCATATCACGTCGAATAGGCATGCGATTGACAAGTGCAGGTGCGTGGGGTGAAGTAGTAGAAGCGGTCTTCATGCTCTCTCGTTGTTCCTCTTGCAGCAGACGACTCTTCACAAAATCGAGTCCAAACACTTTATCCTCATTGCCAAGTGCGTCAAGTGCAATAATCAAGTTATCAAATCGTGGAGGCAAACCATTTAACACAGCCATTGCAATTTCTTTATCGTCAATCTCAACACTCATTGAATGCAATCTGGCAGCAAGTTGCTTCACACGATTGATGAACACGAGCACTTTCTCGGATGGGAGCATGGATACAGTGTAAAAGTCGCGACGGGCGGCAAGTTTGTTGAGCAAAGTGTGACGCTCAAACACATTCAGAATCGCCTCCCATGTCTCTTTTGCACTGCTACACCCTCGCACATGTTGCAAGTAGTCATCAGAAAGCGTGAGTCCGATGACTTCCTTTGCTTTCGCATCACCACGAATCCACTTCCTGCGATCATCTGAGGTCGCATTTTCCGATATATCATCAAAAACGTATTGATCGACATCTCGGAGAGCAAGCAGTAGCTGGATTTTCTGCTTCCAGATGTAAAAGTTAGATGCGGTCAGCTTCTCGATTCTGACCGATCCAGAGCTTTGGTCATCCATTTCGCCGAATGGATGTACCCTTCGAGTATACAAGGTCTTCCGTCCCGGGATCCCAAGCCGTTAACCGATAGTCAACACAATGGCAAGCCCACCCGTATAGGAAGTTTGTAGCGATTACTCGGAAACGTTCTTGGTGCTTGTTCCCGGCGGAGTGGAACAAGCGTATTCTTCTTAAAAATGCCTTAGGGCGCTACCCCTATATGTCGGCCAGTGCGGGTCTTTCGACTGTGAACTAAATCAAACGTGCCACGAGTAAGCATAACAACTTTGCCTGTAAACGAACCAGGACTTTTGGTTACTACCGCGAACGGTCCCTGCAACCTAAATCGGCTTGTCCAAACTTGATACGGTACTGCCTCAAGGGTCTCCCACAACACAAGAATGAAACTGCCTTCGTCGTACTCGTGTGATTTGTTCACAATCACTCCTTCGGTCACCCTCTTCTGTGCGAACTTAATCAAGGTACGCGACCTTATACACGTATAGTGAGAGGTTCAGTGTTTAGGCACGTATTCTCTTCACCCAGGGGACCGAAGTTGTACCTATAGGGCTAATACCGAGAGCGTTACCCACACCGCCGACGCACCTCCCGAAGGCAGAGTGCGGATCGACTAGACCAGTACACTGTCATCCTCCCCGAGGATCAGTAATTCGTCTCTCGACGATTCTTGGTCGGACCCTCGCTCAAGTCAGATTTCCAATGGCACCAGCCTTTCACCAAGAGCGAGGGTATGTTCCACTGAGGATTTGGCAGTGCGTTGGCCACTAGGGACTTTCTTCCTCCCGACTAGCGGAAGGCTCACCCACAGCTCACACAACGACTGCCACGACAAAGCTGCAAGACCACAAAGTTGATTTCCAAAAACTGGGAACTGACGGTCCACCAAACTGAAAAATCGGCTGAAACGGTGATGAAAACGACGGCGAAAACTGAAAAAACTGAAAAACTAAACTCGAAAGCGGAGACTGAAACTGATACCTTCTTCTTCTGCTTGACGACCTGAACAAACTGATACTTGAACGACGGTGAAACTCGAACTTGAACCAAAACGAAGACGACGATCAGCGTTGAACTGGGCCCATAACCTAATGTTCAAATGGAGGTCTGAAAATTTTGCCGCAAAAATTCGTTAACCACTAGGCCACAGGCGCTGGCTTCTTGGTGTCCCCTTGGGCGCGCTTACTATTTCGACAGTTGTCTGGCAGTGTGTACCGAAATTAGTAAGGTACGAAACAAGGGCATGTATGGGGACTGAGATATGACAGGACTTTGCGTCGTTGGAAATAGAGAGATGCCAAGTTGTTCATTGTGCAAGAATATATTCTCTCATGTCTGGATGCAGATTAGTAAGGTGTGAAACGGTTGCATGCATAGGGCCATGGTTTACAGTCACTCCAAATGTGTAGAAACTGTTGTGCACTGATAGTCAATAGTCAATTCGTAAGGTGGAAATAGAACAGTGTGGACAGGCCAGAAGAGGACCGCGCGTGGTCGCGCATATGGTGAGTACGGTTTACCAGGTGCCAAAGTAATGGGATAGTGTAACACTCAAAGTGTATAAGTATCGCCGAAAGACGGCACCAAGTAAACCTCGGCACCAACTCCTTCACTCACCACACACATCAACCTGCCCTCCTTCTTTCTCTTGCCCCTCCGAACCTACCATTAGGTTATGGGCCCAGATTTACGCTACCATTCGTGAGTTCGATTCTCACCGGGTGCACTTGGGCGGCGCAATGTTTGTTTGTTTGTGTCACACTTGGGAACGTACCTGCCTGTGGGTTGTGCAGTGACCCGCGCCGTGTGTTTGGCGTCCCTTGGCCGAGGGAGAGTGTTGAAATAGTAAGCGCGCCCAAGAGGACACCAAGAAGCCAGCGCCTGTGGCTTAGTGGTTAACGAATTTTTGCGGCAAATTTTTCAGACCTAGATTTTGACATCAGGTTATGGGCCCAGTCCCTCGCTGTCGTTTCACTGCATGAGTCTGCCGTTCTCGTTCCGTTGTTTCTGCCGTCGTTGTCGCTGTCGTTTTTGCTGCCGTTTCTCGTCGTTCTTTCCGCTGGTCTTCTCGCTGTCGTTGTCGCTCTCGTTCTTGCCGTCGTTCTTGGTTTTGGTTTTCGCTGCTGCTGTCGTTCTTGCTCTCTTGTGTGAATTGGTTTTGGTCGTCGCCCCCGCTGTCTTCGTTGTCTTCGTTCTTGGTTTGGCTTTCGTTCTTGCTGTGGTTCTTGCTGCTGTCTCTGTCTTTGGTCTTCGTCTTCGTTTCCGCTCCCGCTACCGCCGTTGTCGTCAATCTCGCATTTGGTTTTTCTTCGTTCTCTCATGCAAAGTAAGTTTTGAGTTTCTTTCCATTTCCTACACATCTAAGTGATTGTCTTTGCACGTTTTGGTGGTTCTTAAGAGCAATAATTCCAAAATCTGTTACTGACGATTATCTTCATATTCCTTATTGTGAATACCTGTTTTTACGGGGTTGTGTTAGATCTGGAATTAGTACCGGTGCGCTCTGCGCCTGGGAAGCTGGTCACCGGTCGAACGGTTAGGACATCGGAGGTCGTATCCGTTGAGGTGCTTGAGCCTGAGGATCAACCTTCACCTCGGCTCGCGCTTCCGGGTCCGTCCTCGAGTTGCGCACCATATAGGATTCCTTGTATTCCGCGCTCTGTTCCCGCACCGATAAAGAGAACAACGCATCGACTTTCTGCTCGGAAAGCGGGTGTTCTCGCGGATAAGCAGTTTAAGCGTGAGCGCAAGAGGAATCGTAAGGTGTCCCCGCGGTATAAGCGGTATTGTAAAGTGTGCGGCGTTAGTGGCAATAGTGGGAAGGCCTTTTACGACCACATTCAGTCTAGGTCTCATCGCATTCAAGTTGCCAACGCTAAGGAGACTCCGCGTTGTATCCCTTGCAATCGCGTCTTTGAGTCTCACGGGCACCTGAAGTGCCACGAGAACGGTGCGGCACACTTGAAGGTAGTTTGTGAACAGAATAGTTAGGGATTTCATCCAAATAATTTCACATATCTGTTCGCAAATTTCTCCTAGTGCAACTTCATAGTAATCATATCGAATTTCTTAGACGGGTGGGCTTGCCATTGTGTTGACTATCGGTTAACGGCTTGGGATCCCCGAACGGATTTTCGAATACTTGAAGTTTATTTGCACTAAAATGGAAGATCAAGGAGGAGGAGGATCCATCAGAATCGACAAACTGACGGACTCCAACTTCTACGTGTGGAAGCAGAAAATACAACTTCTGCTTGCTCTACGTGATGTTGACCAATACATCGTTGAGGGAAGAGTTCCAAGTGAGGAACGCGCGGAAGAGCGTAAGAAGTGGATCAGAGGTGACAGTAAAGCTAAAGCACTGATTGGTCTCTCCCTATCAGATGAGCATCTTGAGCATGTACGTGATGTTAATACTGCTCATGAGATGTGGGAAGCTATTGTCAACGTGTTCGAGAGGCACAATTTGCTGAACAAACTAGCTGCACGTCGTGAGTTCTACACTGTGAAGATGCTTTCCGATGAAAAGGTGCTTCCATACATCAATCGTGTCAAGCAGCTGGCAGCCATCCTCAAGTCAATGAGCGTAAACATCGATGACACGGAGATGGCCATGGCAGTGCTCAACGGTCTGCCTGCCCGCTTCGAGGCTCTCATCGTTGCACTTGATGATCTCGGTAATGAGGAAAAGATATTCAGTTTGGACTTTGTGAAAAGTCGTCTGCTGCAGGAAGAGCAACGAGCAAACATGAAGTCTAGCTCCTCACAGACATCGGCTCTGGTTAATCGTGCCCCGAACATTCGGGACATGAATGATTACAAATGCACGAACTGCGGTCATACAGGCCATACGGCAACCCGCTGCTGGGGAAAGGATTTGAATGGGCGTCGCCCGGCTCCTCCTAGCACATATAAACTGCGTATGTGTCAGCGGAAACAATCTGCATTTGTCACACAGAAACCTGATCCCGACATGGTTGTAAACAGCGTCGACTTCACATGTCTGATGTCGAAAGCTTCACACACGAACGATATGGAGATGTTGCCTTCGTGGCTCGTAGATTCAGTTTGTACAGCTCATATTACATATGACCGATCTTTGTTTGCAACGTATGAGCCACTTGAATCCGCCTCTGTTCAGATGGGAACCAAGGCTAGTGCAAAGGTTGCCGGCCGTGGTGACGTTCACTTGAAGTTAAATGTGAATGGCCGCATCGAACCGTGCAAGTTGACGGATGTATTGCACGTTCCGGACTTTGCGTTCTCTCTGCTCTCTGTCAGTCGAATGACTGAACTTGGACTAAAAGTTGGGTTCGAAAATGGAAAATGCATGATCAGACGAGGCTCAACTGTAGTGGCGACTGCAACATTGGTTGGAGAACTTTACGTTCTCGACATCGTCAGTGACATCGGATCTGCACATGCTGCCACCCTGCAAACGTGGCATGAGCGCTTTGCACATGTGCATTCTCAAGGTATTGCTTCGATGATTCGTGACAATGTGGTAAGTGGAGTCAAACTACTTGGTAATGAGGCTAACAAAATCAACAATACTGACAATGATTACATCTCTGAAAAATGTTCTGCGTGCGTCTACGGCAAAGCCACTCGATCTGTGATCCCAAAAGAGCGGTCCTCGAGGCCGGCATACTTCTGTCTAGACTTAGTTCACTCTGATGTTTGTGGCCCCTTAGAGGTGCAGTCCATTGGTGGTGCCAAGTACTTCATTACCTTCATAGATGATCACTCAAACTGGTCAGTAGTGTACCCTATGCACCATAAATCAGAAGCATTTGAACGATACAAAATGTTTGCACAACTTGCTCAGACTCACACTGGTCGCAAGATCAAAGTGCTTCGCACCGATCGAGGTGGTGAGTATCTGTCCACGGAGTTTAAGTCTTTTCTGATTGCAAATGGTACTCAGCATCAAATGACGACCGCGTACACACCGGAGCAAAATGGCGTCGCGGAGCGACTGAACAGAACTTTGGTAAACTTGGTGCGCTCCATGCTAGCGCACAAGAAAGTTACAAAGGGGTTCTGGGCAGAAGCCCTTGCCATTGCAGTGTACGTTCGAAATCGAGTCACGTCACGTGCCATTCCCCCCAAGATGACCCATACCACTTATGGATGAAATCTGTGCCAAATGTTGGTCATTTGCGTGTTTTCGGTTCAAAGTGTTGGTATACATTACCAAAACACAACATCCAGAAACTTGACGCCCGTGCAAAGGAGGCATTGTTTCTAGGGTATGCTGAAAATACGAAAGCTTACAAGTTGTGGGATGGTGATTTGCACAAAGTGATCGTATCCAGAGATGTTACTTTTGACGAGTCCACGGGAGGCAAATCTGGTGAACCGATGGATACAAACGAGGAGGCTACAACTGATGATGACACAATCAACTTGAACATCGATGAGGAAGTTGCAGAAAATGATGCAGTGGCATCAGAAGCATCATCGCCGGATGAACAACAAGACTCTGATGAATCCTCCAACTCCTCCCCAACTCCAGGGGAGGACGAAACCACCGAAACAGTTAAGCAACACGTAGTTGAGGAAGAAAAGATTGATCAGCCAACTAATCTCCGTCGGTCCACTCGCGTTCGCAAAACGCCTGGGGCGTGGTGGGCAGCAGCTTTGGTGACTGCTGGACTCCTTAGCCACGCCCATGTGATAACGGAAATCCCAAACTCGTACAAGCAAGCTATGGATTCTCCAAAAGCTCGGTTCTGGCAGAAGGGCATCGACAAAGAACTTGCTTCACAACACAAAAACAAAACATGGACACTTGTTCCAAGATCTCAAGCATCAAACGTCCTGACGTCCAGGTGGGTTTTTGGAGTGAAGCAACTTCCTGACGAGTCCGGAAAATTGGTCGAAACTGCAAAGGGACGTCTTGTGGCACGAGGCTTTCAACAAGTAGAAGGCATCGATTACACTGAAACTTTCGCCCCTGTCATCAAGTTCACAACTATCCGTCTGCTGCTGGCACTGGCTGCGCACTTTGACCTTGAGCTGCATCAGATGGACGTGGTGACTGCCTTCCTCAACGGTGAACTTCACGAAGAAATCTACATGGAGCAACCTGAAGGATGCATCGACAAAGTCAAACCTGATTCGGTGTGTAAACTTTTGAAAGCAATCTATGGTCTTAAGCAAGCCCATCGCCAATGGCATAGTAAGATCGATGAGTTTCTGATCACTGAACTTGGTTTCAACACTACACGCAGCGACCCATGTCTTTACATTCGACGTCAAGGCAATGTCATCATGATTATCGCGTTGTACGTGGACGATCTGCTGCTAGCTGGACGTGACTTGGAGGCCATATTATAGATGAAAAATGAACTGAACAAACGTTTCGATATGAAAGACCTTGGCGAAGCGAAGACTTGTATTGGTCTAGAAATCGACCGTATACGTTCTAAACACGTCCTGACCGTCACGCAGTCGAAGTATACCCAAGCAGTACTGAAACGGTTCAAAATGTCGGCATGCAATCCTTGCGTTACTCCGATGGAACAGTCTCGACATGTCACAATGCAAGTGGCCGAAACTGGCACTGATGACAACCCATGCTTTGAACCATATCGTCAGGCCATTGGATGTCTAATGTTCCTAATGGTCGGGACCCGCCCCGATATTGCGTATGCCATTGGAAAGTTATCTCAACACTGTGCCGACCCTCACGAGTCGCACTGGTCAGGTGTGAAACGTGTTTTGAGATACTTGCGTGGGTCCCAGCATCTTGGAATAGTGTTTGGTAAAGATGATCTTGGTACGGAACTTCATGGGTATAGCGACGCAGATTGGGGTGGATGCCTTGAATCACGGAAATCGACGAGTGGGTACGTGTTCAAGCTTTGTGATGGGCCTATCAGTTGGGCTTCCCGGAAACAAACAGTAGTTGCAAAGTCTACTTGTGAGGCAGAATACATCGCACTCAGTGAAGCATGCAAAGAGGCTGCGTGGCTTCGACGCTTCCATGCCGATGTACTTGGTGCGAATTCGGATCCAACAATTTGCGTTAGATGTGACAACGCTGGTACGATTGCGTTTGCTCAGAACGAATCTACAAATCGTCGCAACAAGCACATTGATATTACGTATCATTTTGTTCGAGATGCGGTGCAGCGAAAACTGGTCACATTGTACCATTGTCCGACAACAGAAATGCCAGCCGATATGCTGACCAAACCACTTTGTCGCGTGCTGTTTGAAAAGTTCGTGGGCATGGTTGGGCTTTCCGAGTGCAAAGCTGCCCAAAGCATGTGATCGAGGGGAGGTATTGAAAATAACCACATGCTGTTATCTGGAAAGTGCAAAATCGAGCGACACGTGTACATGACTGGACGGTCCGGACCCTCACCCCATATCACCACATGACACGTGTAAAGTCTCAGATTTTGGGGTTCTGGGGACGAAAGTGGACTTTTGGAGGGTTATGCAAATTTGCATAAATGCCGCAATTCCATTGGTCTGTTATTGTCCACTTATATGCAGTCATGCTGGTGATATATCTTGAATGATCTGTATACGTTTTAATTACATCATTTCGGGGGTTTCAAGTTGTTCACTATGGTTGTAATGAGTAATTACGGGTGGCCTTGGCGCTGGACACTTGTGTGCGGTGTACACATGTACACATCGCCAGGTTGCTGCGTGTACGTACACTTGTACACGTCGCCTACATACGGTCCGGCGCGTGTCCGAGTACAGTACATGTGAATTAAAAGTACAACAAGTATTTCTCGCAAGAGACATGTACTTACGTGAGTACTCAGTGTACGCGTCACGCTTTATGCGACCCTTGCATCAGCATGCGCCGTTGTACTACACTCTCGTCAGCATGCGACGTTGTACTGTGCTCTCGTTATGGTGCGCCGTTGGATGCAAGTTGATGACAGTACTCGTGTGATTCACATCGGATATCACGTGAGATGTGTAGAAAGTCTGGATGCACATTGTTGCTATCCGTGATAGGTGTCTGGCAGTGTGTACAGAAATTAGTAAGGTACGAAACAAGGGCATGTATGGGACTGAGATATGACAGGACTTTGCGTTGTTGGAAATAGAGAGATGCCAAGTTGTTCATTGTGCAAGAATATATTCTGTCATGTCTGGATGAAGATTAGTAAGGTGTGAAACGATTGCATGCATAGGGCCATGGTTTACAGTTACTCGAAATGTGTAGAAACTGTTGTGCACTGATAGTCAATAGTCAATTCGTAAGGTGGAAATAGAACAGTGTGGACGGGCCAGAAGAGGACCGCGCTTGGTCGCGCATATGGTGAGTACGGTTTACCAGGTGCCAAAGTAATGGGATAGTGTAACACTCAAAGTGTATAAGTATCGCCGAAAGACGGCTTCAAGTAAACCTCGGTACCAACTCCTTCACTCACACACATCAATCTGCCCTCCTTCTTTCCCTTGCCCCTCCGAACCTACCATTAGAATGAGCGCCATCGTTCGTTTTCAGGAACCTCCTCCAAAACTTCATCCTTTTCAGAACCGACCTTATCCGTATTTGGGGTATCAGCTGTATTCTCATTGTCGCCATCGAGCAATACAACGTCAACATCAGAGTTGATTGAATCACTTTCGTGTGCAGGAATGTCATGCATCCCACATGTCGATTCATCAAACTTGACATCCCGTGACACAACAATTTTATTCAACTCTCCGTCCCAAAGTTTGTATGCCTTACTACATTGCGAGTACCCAAGAAACATTGCTTCACGCGCTCGCAAGTCCAGCTTACGGAGCTCTAATTTTGGTAATGTATACCAACACTTTGACCCAAATACTCGCAAATGGCCAACATTTGGAGTGGAATTCATCCAAATGTGGTGCGGAGTTGTATTAACGGGCAAAGCGCGTGAAGTAACTCGATTACGTACATATACCGAAGTGGCAGGAGCGTCGGCCCAGAATCGCTTACTGACCTGTTTATGAGAAAGCATAGAACGGACAAGATCAATCAAAGTTCGATTCAAACGTTCAGCAACACCGTTTTGTTCAGGGTTGTACGCCGTTGTGAGTTGGTGCTGCGTACCGTTTAAATCTAAATGCGACTTGAATTCCGTCGACAAGTACTCTCCCCCTCGATCAGTGCGAAGCACCTTTACTTTGCGACCAGTGTGGGTTTGAGCCAACTTTTCATACAACTTGTATTTTGCAAACGCCTCGGATTTATTTGTCATCGTGTACACAACTACCCAGTTCGAGTGATCATCTACAAATGTAATGAAGTATCTCGAACCACCAATGGACTGTACTTCGAGCGGACCGCAAACGTCAGAATGTACCAAGTCAAGACAGTTCTGTGCTCGAGACGATGATCGCTGTTTTGGGATTACTGATCGCGTTGATTTGCCAAACACACACGCAGGACAAATGGGAGAGTGATTGTCAGACTTCGGATTCATTGCACTCATCACATCGCTTTGACGAACGTTGATGCCACTTACCACATTATTGTGAATAATTGATGCGATTCCTTGTACATTAACTTGGACCATGCGTTCATGTAGCGTCTGCAGGGTAACTACGTGAGCAGAAAAGGTTTCATTCATAACGTCAAGTATGTACAAATCTCCAACTTGACTCGCTGTGGCAACTACAGTTGGTCCTGCAGTAACGCGGCACTTCTCATTTTCAAATGACACTTGCAAACCCTTTGAAACCATTTGGCTAACATAATGGTAGGTTCGGAGGGCTAAGGGAAAGAAGGAGGGCAGATTGATGTGTGTGAGTGAAGGAGTTGGTACCGAGGTTTACTTGAAGCCGTCTTTCGGCGATACTTATACACTTTGAGTGTTACACTATCCCATTACTTTGGCACCTGGTAAACCGTACTCACCATATGCGCGACCAAGCGCGGTCCTCTTCTGGCCCGTCCACACTGTTCTATTTCCACCTTACGAATTGACTATTGACTATCAGTGCACAACAGTTTCTACACATTTCGAGTAACTGTAAACCATGGCCCTATGCATGCAATCGTTTCACACCTTACTAATCTTCATCCAGACATGACAGAATATATTCTTGCACAATGAACAACTTGGCATCTCTCTATTTCCAACAACGCAAAGTCCTGTCATATCTCAGTCCCATACATGCCCTTGTTTCGTACCTTACTAATTTCTGTACACACTGCCAGACACCTATCACGGATAGCAACAATGTGCATCCAGACTTTCTACACATCTCACGTGATATCCGATGTGAATCACACGAGTACTGTCATCAACTTGCATCCAACGGCGCACCATAACGAGAGCACAGTACAACGTCGCATGCTGACGAGAGTGTAGTACAACGGCGCATGCTGATGCAAGGGTCGCATAAAGCGTGACGCGTACACTGAGTACTCACGTAAGTACATGTCTCTTGCGAGAAATACTTGTTGTACTTTTAATTCACATGTACTGTACTCGGACACGCGCCGGACCGTATGTAGGCGACGTGTACAAGTGTACGTACACGCAGCAACCTGGCGATGTGTACATGTGTACACCGCACACAAGTGTCCAGCGCCAAGGCCACCCGTAATTACTCATTACAACCATAGTGAACAACTTGAAACCACCGCACACAAGTGTCCAGCGCCAAGGCCACCCGTAATTACTCATTACAACCATAGTGAACAACTTGAAACCCCCGAAAGAATTGCAGCATTCGAACCGACACCCAATAGACTTGCACTATTGCCTGTGTAGCCCTATAACGGTAACAGACCAATGGAATTGCGGCATTTATGCAAATTTGCATAACCCTCCAAAAGTCCACTTTCGTCCCCAGAACCCCAAAATCTGAGACTTTACACGTGTCATGTGGTGATATGGGGTGAGGGTCCGGACCGTCCAGTCATGTACACGTGTCGCTCGATTTTGCACTTTCCAGATAACAGCATGTGGTTATTTTCAATACCTCCCCTCGATCACATGCTTTGGGCAGCTTTGCACTCGGAAAGCCCAACCATGCCCACGAACTTTTCAAACAGCACGCGACAAAGTGGTTTGGTCAGCATATCGGCTGGCATTTCTGTTGTCGGACAATGGTACAATGTGACCAGTTTTCGCTGCACCGCATCTCGAACAAAATGATACGTAATATCAATGTGCTTGTTGCGACGATTTGTAGATTCGTTCTGAGCAAACGCAATCGTACCAGCGTTGTCACATCTAACGCAAATTGTTGGATCCGAATTCGCACCAAGTACATCGGCATGGAAGCGTCGAAGCCACGCAGCCTCTTTGCATGCTTCACTGAGTGCGATGTATTCTGCCTCACAAGTAGACTTTGCAACTACTGTTTGTTTCCGGGAAGCCCAACTGATAGGCCCATCACAAAGCTTGAACACGTACCCACTCGTCGATTTCCGTGATTCAAGGCATCCACCCCAATCTGCGTCGCTATACCCATGAAGTTCCGTACCAAGATCATCTTTACCAAACACTATTCCAAGATGCTGGGACCCACGCAAGTATCTCAAAACACGTTTCACACCTGACCAGTGCGACTCGTGAGGGTCGGCACAGTGTTGAGATAACTTTCCAATGGCATACGCAATATCGGGGCGGGTCCCGACCATTAGGAACATTAGACATCCAATGGCCTGACGATATGGTTCAAAGCATGGGTTGTCATCAGTGCCAGTTTCGGCCACTTGCATTGTGACATGTCGAGACTGTTCCATCGGAGTAACGCAAGGATTGCATGCCGACATTTTGAACCGTTTCAGTACTGCTTGGGTATACTTCGACTGCGTGACGGTCAGGACGTGTTTAGAACGTATACGGTCGATTTCTAGACCAATACAAGTCTTCGCTTCGCCAAGGTCTTTCATATCGAAACGTTTGTTCAGTTCATTTTTCATCCATAATATGGCCTCCAAGTCACTTCCAGCTAGCAGCAGATCGTCCACGTACAACGCGATAATCATGATGACATTGCCTTGACGTCGAATGTAAAGACATGGGTCGCTGCGTGTAGTGTTGAAACCAAGTTCAGTGATCAGAAACTCATCGATCTTACTATGCCATTGGCGATGGGCTTGCTTAAGACCATAGATTGCTTTCAAAAGTTTACACACCGAATCAGGTTTGACTTTGTCGATGCATCCTTCAGGTTGCTCCATGTAGATTTCTTCGTGAAGTTCACCGTTGAGGAAGGCAGTCACCACGTCCATCTGATGCAGCTCAAGGTCAAAGTGCGCAGCCAGTGCCAGCAGCAGACGGATAGTTGTGAACTTGATGACAGGGGCGAAAGTTTCAGTGTAATCGATGCCTTCTACTTGTTGAAAGCCTCGTGCCACAAGACGTCCCTTTGCAGTTTCGACCAATTTTCCGGACTCGTCAGGAAGTTGCTTCACTCCGAAAACCCACCTGGACGTCAGGACGTTTGATGATTGAGATCTTGGAACAAGTGTCCATGTTTTGTTTTTGTGTTGTGAAGCAAGTTCTTTGTCGATGCCCTTCTGCCAGAACCGAGCTTTTGGAGAATCCATAGCTTGCTTGTACGAGTTTGGGATTTCCGTTATCACATGGGCGTGGCTAAGGAGTCCAGCAGTCACCAAAGCTGCTGCCCACCACGCCCCAGGCGTTTTGCGAACGCGAGTGGACCGACGGAGATTAGTTGGCTGATCAATCTTTTCTTCCTCAACTACGTGTTGCTTAACTGTTTCGGTGGTTTCGTCCTCCCCTGGAGTTGGGGAGGAGTTGGAGGATTCATCAGAGTCTTGTTGTTCATCCGGCGATGATGCTTCTGATGCCACTGCATCATTTTCTGCAACTTCCTCATCGATGTTCAAGTTGATTGTGTCATCATCAGTTGTAGCCTCCTCGTTTGTATCCATCGGTTCACCAGATTTGCCTCCCGTGGACTCGTCAAAAGTAACATCTCTGGATACGATCACTTTGTGCAAATCACCATCCCACAACTTGTAAGCTTTCGTATTTTCAGCATACCCTAGAAACAATGCCTCCTTTGCACGGGCGTCAAGTTTCTGGATGTTGTGTTTTGGTAATGTATACCAACACTTTGAACCGAAAACACGCAAATGACCAACATTTGGCACAGATTTCATCCATAAGTGGTATGGGTCATCTTGGGGGGAATGGCACGTGACGTGACTCGATTTCGAACGTACACTGCAATGGCAAGGGCTTCTGCCCAGAACCCCTTTGTAACTTTCTTGTGCGCTAGCATGGAGCGCACCAAGTTTACCAAAGTTCTGTTCAGTCGCTCCGCGACGCCATTTTGCTCCGGTGTGTACGCGGTCGTCATTTGATGCTGAGTACCATTTGCAATCAGAAAAGACTTAAACTCCGTGGACAGATACTCACCACCTCGATCGGTGCGAAGCACTTTGATCTTGCGACCAGTGTGAGTCTGAGCAAGTTGTGCAAACATTTTGTATCGTTCAAATGCTTCTGATTTATGGTGCATAGGGTACACTACTGACCAGTTTGAGTGATCATCTATGAAGGTAATGAAGTACTTGGCACCACCAATGGACTGCACCTCTAAGGGGCCACAAACATCAGAGTGAACTAAGTCTAGACAGAAGTATGCCGGCCTCGAGGACCGCTCTTTTGGGATCACAGATCGAGTGGCTTTGCCGTAGACGCACGCAGAACATTTTTCAGAGATGTAATCATTGTCAGTATTGTTGATTTTGTTAGCCTCATTACCAAGTAGTTTGACTCCACTTACCACATTGTCACGAATCATCGAAGCAATACCTTGACAATGCACATGTGCAAAGCGCTCATGCCACGTTTGCAGGGTGGCAGCATGTGCAGATCCGATGTCACTGACGATGTCGAGAACGTAAAGTTCTCCAACCAATGTCGCAGTCGCCACTACAGTTGAGCCTCGTCTGATCATGCATTTTCCATTTTCGAACCCAACTTTTAGTCCAAGTTCAGTCATTCGGCTGACAGAGAGCAGAGAGAACGCAAAGTCCGGAACGTGCAATACATCCGTCAACTTGCACGGTTCGATGCGGCCATTCACATTTAACTTCAAGTGAACGTCACCACGGCCGGCAACCTTTGCACTAGCCTTGGTTCCCATCTGAACAGAGGCGGATTCAAGTGGCTCATACGTCGCAAACAAAGATCGGTCATATGTAATATGAGCTGTACAAGCTGAATCTACGAGCCACGAAGGCAACATCTCCATATCGTTCGTGTGCGAAGCTTTCGACATCAGACATGTGAAGTCGACGCTGTTTACAACCATGTCGGGATCAGGTTTCTGTGTGACAAATGCAGATTGTTTCCGCTGAGACATACGCCGTTTATATCCGCTAGGAGGAGCCGGGCGACGCCCATTCAAATCCTTTCCCCAGCAGCGGGTTGCCGTATGGCCTGTATGACCGCAGTTCGTGCATTTGTAATCATTCATGTCCCGATTGTTCGGGGCACGATTAACCAGAGCCGATGTCTGTGAGGAGCTAGACTTCATGTTTGCTCGTTGCTCTTCCTGCAGCAGACGACTTTTCACAAAGTCCAAACTGAATATCTTTTCCTCATTACCGAGATCATCAAGTGCAACGATGAGAGCCTCGAAACGGGCAGGCAGACCGTTGAGCACTGCCATGGCCATCTCCGTGTCATCGATGTTTACGCTCATTGACTTGAGGATGGCTGCCAGCTGCTTGACACGATTGATGTATGCAAGCACCTTTTCACCAGAAAGCATATTCACAGTGTAGAACTCACGACGTGCAGCTAGTTTGTTCAGCAAAGTGTGCCTCTCAAACACGTTGACAATAGCCTCCCACATCTCATGAGCAGTATTAACATCACGTACATGCTCAAGATGCTCATCTGATAGGGAGAGACCAATCAGTGCTTTAGCTTTACTGTCACCTCTGATCCACTTCTTACGCTCTTCCGCGCGTTCCTCACTTGGAACTCTTCCCTCAACAATGTATTGGTCAACATCACGTAGAGCAAGCAGAAGTTGTATTTTCTGCTTCCACACGTAGAAGTTGGAGTCCGTCAGTTTGTCGATTCTGATGGATCCTCCTCCTCCTTGATCTTCCATTTTAGTGCAAATAAACTTCAAGTATTCGAAAATCCGTTCGGGGATCCCAAGCCGTTAACCGATAGTCAACACAATGGCAAGCCCACCCGTCTAAGAAATTCGATATGATTACTATGAAGTTGCACTAGGAGAAATTTGCGAACAGATATGTGAAATTATTTGGATGAAATCCCTAACTATTCTGTTCACAAACTACCTTCAAGTGTGCCGCACCGTTCTCGTGGCACTTCAGGTGCCCGTGAGACTCAAAGACGCGATTGCAAGGGATACAACGCGGAGTCTCCTTAGCGTTGGCAACTTGAATGCGATGAGACCTAGACTGAATGTGGTCGTAAAAGGCCTTCGCACTATTGCCACTAACGCCGCACACTTTACAATACCGCTTATACCGCGGGCACACCTTACGATTCCTCTTGCGCTCACGCTTAAACTCTTTATCTGCGAGAACAGCCGCTTTCCGAGCAGAAAGTCGATGCGTAGTTCTATTTATTGGTGCGGGAACAGAGCGCGGATTACGAGGAATCCTATATGGTGCGCAACTCGAGGACGGACCCGGAAGCGCGAGCCGAGGTGAAGGTTGATCCTCAGGCTCAAGCACCTCAACGGATACGACCTCCGATGTCCGAACCGTTCAACCGGTGACCAGCTTCCCAGGCGCAGAGCGCACCGGTACTAATTCCAGATCTAACACAACCCCGTAAAAACAGGTATTCACAATAAGGAATATGAAGATAATCGTCAGTAACAGATTTTGGAATTATTGCTCTTAAGAACCACCAAAACGTGCAAAGACAATCACTTAGATGTGTAGGAAATGGAAAGAAACTCAAAACTTACTTTGCATGAGAGAAAGAAGAAAAACCAAATGCGAGATTGACGACGACGGCGGTAGCGGGAGCGGAAACGAAGACGAAGACCAAAGACAGAGACAGCAGCAAGAACCACAGCAAGAACAAAAGCCAAACCAAGAACCAAAACAACGAAGACAGCGGGGGCGATGACCAAAACCAATTCACACAAGAGAGCAAGAACGACAGCAGCAGCGAAAACCAAAACCAAGAACGACGGGAAGAACAAAAGCGACAACGACAGCGAGAAGACCAGCGGAAAGAACGACGAGAAACGGCAGCGAAAACGACAGCGACAACGACGGCAGAAACAACGGAACGAGAACGACAGACTCATGCAGTGAAACGACAGCGAGGGACTGGGCCCATAACCTAATGGTAGGTTCGGAGGGGCAAGGGAAAGAAGGAGGGCAGGTTGATGTGTGTGAGTGAAGGAGTTGGTGCCGAGGTTTACTTGGAGCCGTCTTTCGGCGATACTTATACACTTTGAGTGTTACACTATCCCATTACTTTGGCACCTGGTAAACCGTACTCACCATATGCGCGACCAAGCGCGGTCCTCTTCTGGCCCGTCCACACTGTTCTATTTCCACCTTACGAATTGACTATTGACTATCAGTGCACAACAGTTTCTACACATTTCGAGTAACTGTAAACCATGGCCCTATGCATGCAATCGTTTCACACCTTACTAATCTTCATCCAGACATGACAGAATATATTCTTGCACAATGAACAACTTGGCATCTCTCTATTTCCAACAACGCAAAGTCCTGTCATATCTCAGTCCCATACATGCCCTTGTTTCGTACCTTACTAATTTCTGTACACACTGCCAGACACCTATCACGGATAGCAACAATGTGCATCCAGACTTTCTACACATCTCACGTGATATCCGATGTGAATCACACGAGTACTGTCATCAACTTGCATCCAACGGCGCACCATAACGAGAGCACAGTACAACGTCGCATGCTGACGAGAGTGTAGTACAACGGCGCATGCTGATGCAAGGGTCGCATAAAGCGTGACGCGTACACTGAATACTCACGTAAGTACATGTCTCTTGCGAGAAATACTTGTTGTACTTTTAATTCACATGTACTGTACTCGGACACGCGCCGGACCGTATGTAGGCGACGTGTACAAGTGTACGTACACGCAGCAACCTGGCGATGTGTACATGTGTACACCGCACACAAGTGTCCAGCGCCAAGGCCACCCGTAATTACTCATTACAACCATAGTGAACAACTTGAAACCCCCGAAATGATGTAATTAAAACGTATACAGATCATTCAAGATATATCACCTGCATATAAGTGGACAATAACAGACCAATGGAATTGCGGCATTTATGCAAATTTGCATAACCCTCTAAAAGTCCACTTTCGTCCCCAGAACCCCAAAATCTGAGACTTTACACGTGTCATGTGGTGATATGGGGTGAGGGTCCGGACCGTCGAGTCATGTACACGTGTCGCTCGATTTTGCACTTTCCAGATAACAGCATGTGGTCGCACATTTTCAATATGCTCCTCTTTCACGTGCGCATGTCGCTATTGCAGGTCCCAAGACTTTCAAACAAGCAACCCACGGTCCTAGAGCTGCATTCTGGCAAACCGGCATTGACAAAGAACTTGCATCGCAGACTAAGAATCAGACCTGGAAACTTGTTCCTCGATCTGAGGCGTCAAACATCTTGACATCTCGATGGGTTTTCAATGTCAAGCAGCTGCCTGATGCAAATGGCAATATAGTTGAAAGTGCAAAAGCCAGACTTGTTGCCCGTGGATTCCAGCAAGTGCAAGGTCTTGACTATACTGAGACATATGCCCCTGTCATAAAGTTTACGACTATTCGTCTACTTCTTGCCTTAGTTGCTCATTACGACATCGAACTTCATCAGATGGATGTCGTGACTGCGTTTTTGAACGGCGACTTGGATGAAGACATCTACATGGAGCAACCGGAAGGCTGCGTTGACAAAAGCAAAAGTGATCACGTGTGTAAACTTTTGAAAGCACTTTACGGTCTTAAACAAGCACCTCGTCAATGGCATACCAAAGTGGGTGATTTCTTACTCGGTGAATTGGGATTTGAGACTTCACGTAGTGATCCGTGCCTCTACATTAAACGCATTGGTAACACTATCATGCTAATTGCACTTTATGTCGATGACTTGTTGCTCGCTGGTAGTGATATCTATGCCATCAAATGGATGAAGGGGGAGCTTAACAAACGGTTTGAGATGAAAGACCTTGGTGAAGCAAAAGTCTGCATTGGCCTTGAGATTCAAAGAGATCGCACTATCAAGACATTGAGTCTCACTCAAACTAAGTATGCATCAAATGTGCTTGACCGTTTTAAAATGTCGACTTGTAACCCTTCTCTGACTCCAATGGAACAAGGTCGCAAAACCACGAATTCTATCGAAAACGACTCCGAAACAAATGTACCGTATCGTGAGGCAGTCGGTTGCCTTATGTACTTGATGGTTGGCACTCGTCCAGACTTGGCATACGCCATTGGAAAGCTTTCCCAACATTCTGCCAACCCATGTGAGTCACACTGGGCAGGTGTAAAACGAGTAATGCGATACGGGCAAGGGACTCGAAACTTAGGAATCGTGTTTGACAATAAATCCAAATCGCCGGAGTTGCTCGGTTTCAGTGATGCTGACTGGGACGGTTGTTCAGACTCTCGCAAGTCGACCAGCGGATATGTTTTCAAGTTCTGTGGTGGAGCTATCAGTTGGAGTTCCCGGAAACAGACTGTGGTTGCGACTTCGACGTGTGAAGCTGAGTACATTGCACTATGTGAAGCGTGTAAGGAGGCGACCTGGTTGCGTCAAGTTGTTGCTGATGTCCTCGGACTTGATTCTGATCCCACGATCATGATGGGGTGTGACAATGCAGGGACGATTTCGTTTGCACAGAATGAATCGATCAACCGTCGCAACAAACATGTTGATGTAAAATACCACTACGTACGAGATGCTATTAAGAGAAACATTGTGTATTTGTCGCATTGTCCGACCACTTCGATGCCTGCGGATATCTTAACCAAAGCACTTGGGCGAATTCTATTCCAGAAGTTTGTAGAACTTCTGGGGCTTGCAGTGTCCAGTAAAAGCATGTGATCGAGGGGGAGTGTTGGAAATCTTCGACCACATGCTAAGCTACAAGCCTGGACAGATATTACACGTGAACGTCGACGAAACCTAAAATGCTTGCAAGAGCATTCTCAGGATGTTTGGTCTTCAACGTGCACACGTGTCATACTTGTACACGGTTGCACTTTCCTATCATTTCCGAGCATGTTTCAATTTTGGTGTTGATACGTGTAAGTTATGTACCTCGTGGCACTCTACAGTACATTCTGAACATGTTTCATTTTTCTCGATTTGACACGTGTGTGACACGTATGACATTTGTCCAAGACGTGTGTGACACGTATGACGTATGTGCCACAGTGGTTATTAATCGTACTGTAAAATCTGTAATCTACAGTACAGTACATTCAGATATTATTGACTCTCAAACGGTCCCAAATTATTAGCAAGAGAGAGTGCAAGTAGGAAAGTCATTTGATTATCAACCGAGAGTGGAAGTAGGAGAGTCACTTGATTATCAACCGAGAGTGCAAGAAGGAGAGTCATTTGATTATCAACCGAGAGTGGAAGTAGGAGAGTCACTTGATTATCAACCGGGAGTGCAAGAAGGAGAGTCATTTGATTATCAACCGAGAGTGGAAGTAGGAGAGTCACTCGATTATCAACCGAGAGTGCAAGAAGGAGAGTCATTTGATTATCAACCGAGAGTGGAAGTAGGAGAGTCACTTGACTATCAACGAGTGCAAGAAGGAGAGTCATGTGACCAGGCCTAATGGCTCGAATTGTATGTAGTTCGAAGAGTATAAGTAGCGCCAATAGTTGGCGACCAAGAGTAAAATGGTATCAACTTCTTTTCCCGTCAACCACAAGCAACCTTCAACCATCCTTCTTCCCTCTGCCCTGCTGACCTTTCTATAGGTTATGGGCCCAGATTGACGCTACCATTCGTGAGTTCGATTCTCACCGGGGGCACTTGGGCGGCGCAATGTTTGTTTATTTGTTCGTGTCACACTTGGGAACGTACCTGCCTGTGTGTTGTGCAGTGACCCGCGCCGTGTGTTTGGCGTCCCTTGGTCGAGGGGGAGTGGCGAAATAGTAAGCGCGCCCAAGGGGACACCAAGAAGCCAGCGCCTGTGGCCTAGTGGTTAACGAATTTTTGCGGCAAAGTTTTCAGACCTCGATTTGAACATCAACAACTATCACGGATAGCAACAATGTGCATCCAGACTTTCTACACATCTCACGTGATATCCGATGTGAATCACACGAGTACTGTCATCAACTTGCATCCAACGGCGCACCATAACGAGAGCACAGTACAACGTCGCATGCTGACGAGAGTGTAGTACAACGGCGCATGCTGATGCAAGGGTCGCATAAAGCGTGACGCGTACACTGAATACTCACGTAAGTACATGTCTCTTGCGAGAAATACTTGTTGTACTTTTAATTCACATGTACTGTGCTCGGACACGCGCCGGACCGTATGTAGGCGACGTGTACAAGTGTACGTACACGCAGCAACCTGGCGATGTGTACATGTGTACACCGCACACAAGTGTCCAGCGCCAAGGCCACACGTAATTACCCATTACAACCATGGTGAACAACTTGAAACCCCCGAAATGATGTAATTAAAATGTAGCATAAACACCCCCAGACGACTGGAGGTGTATGCGCAGTTCGACCTGTAGACCCCGGATCGGAGAAGGGGTGAAGCGGGCCAACCAGCTACGGAACCGGGCTCGGGCCCTGGTAGCGGTGGTAGAGCGGGAGCGAGCAGGGACGCGCGCACGCACGAGCGGATCGACGCCTCGACGCCCCGGAGCAGCACTGGGTGACGTACCAGTGCTGACGGGCGGAGGCGGTTCCGTGCTCGCTCGCGTGCTGCGCGTCCAGTCCGGCTCGGCTCCGACTAAACGCGCGCGAAGAGCGAAGGCGACGTTTAGAATAAGCTGGGTGCACTGACCTTGGCGGTCGGTTGAGGACCAGCCCGTGCTTGTCCCCTTCCGCCGCCGTCGGTCCGCTCCATATTTAATATACAAAACACTCTATCATAACACTACAGTACCGAGGTACTGTAGTGGGCTACTGTAGTGCAGGTCGGCCTGCACTGTAATACTGTCAGCTATGTCGAGGCTGACAGTACACGTATCACCCGTGGTGCGTGCGCGCTTCGTTCGCGCGCTGTACACGTGTGCACGTGTATGCGCATGTCCCTGGTCCCCGTGGTGTACACGTGGACACGCGCGGTGGTACTGTAGAGCTCGACGCTCTACAGTAGCTGATCTAGTTCTTGATCTAATCTAATTTAAACCCCCAGGGGGGGGGGTTATGCTACTTGGCCCCCCCCTCAAGGGTGAACGTCGGCGGTCACGAGTGCTTGTGGTGCGAAACATGTCGGTGATTGAGATTGATACAAGCCACTCCCTTGCTCCGAGGCCTCTTTCCCTCCCGCGTGTCCTTCTGTCGTTATTCCCCCTACACCCCCGCGCGCTCACACGTGCGTTTTCTTACTCCCCTCTTCATCCCGTCGTACTGCCTACGAGAGCTCGTCTCGGCGGTCGTACGCCTTTCGTCGTGCGTGTCATCCTTCCCCCTCGCGCCGGTGAGGTCTCGCGTGCGCTTCTTGTACGCGCTCTGTCGGAGGGCCCCTACCGTCTCGGCGTGATGACGGGTACACCGTCGCCCCTCGTGACCCCTTCCCCCCTCCTACCCTCGTCGGAGGGCCCGTCGTCGAGCTCCTTGGCTCCCCCGCTGAGCGGGGGCGGGTCGGTGTCCGCTGTCGCAGCGGACGGGGGCGAGGCGCGTCGTCGCGCCCCTGTCGTCGCTGTCCCACGGGCGAGTCCGTTCCAGCGTGCCCGTGGGTCCCGAGAATCCACTCTTTCAGTAGAGTTGCGTGCAGGGCCGGCGGTAGTGAATGAGGTTCGCGCCGCGGTCACGGAGGCAGACCCGGCTGCAGCTGGCAAGGAAGAGGGGCCAATCCCTCTTGTATCCGGCGCCCCCGGGGGCATCCCGCGCGAGGCGTTATCCGCAGCGGGCGGCGACAGCGCCCCCTATCAGCCAGTCGAGGGATCCTACGGCGCCTGTGGCAGCTGCCGACGTCCTGGGGTTCCTCTCGAGTCGACTCGGGATAGCGGGGGAGTGGAGCAGGAGGCTGCTAACACGTCCACGCAGTGGCTGGGCGTGCCGCTCGAGCGGTCCGCGCCCCTGCTGCTCAGTCGGCTGAGGTATCCGTGGCGTCGTCATGCTCGCTCGGGCGTGACGGTGGGGGAGCTTCTTACGAAGGATTGCCTTCGGCCCGACATGCTACGCATCCGGATGCTGTACGAAGGCGGTCTTTCCGAGGAGGCGTCTCTCGCGCTAGGGCGCCTGCATGCGGAGGGCGGCGGAGCGCCCTATCAGCTCCCGGACGAGATCCCGAGCGATCGGACCTTTGCGTTCAGCCACGAGGAAGTAGACTACGTTGACCGGATGGCCTGCTACTTGTTCAATCGGGACCCACGGGGCCCTCGCCGTTTCGTCCTTTCGGAAATCGTCGGGCTGTATGTCAGCCCGAGGCCCTAGGCATACTCCAGGGCTCGTGCCGCTCTTCAAAAATCCGCTTGCACACTGATGAGACTTCATTCTATTGCGATCTCCCCGCACGATTGGGCAGCCTATCGTCACGCGGACGAGTCGGACGGCCGCGTGTTTGCTTCTGCCTCGTTCGAACGAGGCCTCTCAAAAAGCGACTTCCCGGCCCTTCCGGCGGTCGTACGGGAGGCTCTCCCTTCTCTCGGTGTTCACCCCTTACTCCCTTTTGCCCTCAAACATTTCGGGTTTGCGTGTGGGGACCCACGTCACCCGGCGTACGATGACCTGATCTATAACGTGGAACGAGAGTGGGCGTGGTCCTTGAAGAACGCCTTTATGAGCGAGGTTTCGTTGCACGGCCGCGCGTTTGTGCAACCCATCGGGGTGTTGGCATTCCTCGGCAGGGTCGCGCCGTCGCTCCCTGATGTGCCGCTGCACCCTTTGGAGCGGTCTTCCCCGCACGTGGCGTGGACGCACTGTGCCGTTCTAGATCTGATGCACCGAGCTTGTGCCGTGAGCGTGCGTAATCGTCGTTCGTGGCCCGACTTCGCTACGGGCGTACGCAGCGCCTTTCTCGTGTATGATTACCGGAACGACTCCTTCGTGGCTCGTCCTGTACCGTCCGCTTCGGGTCCCTCGGGTAGGGGCGGAGGCGTGGGGTCTGCGTCACGGTTGGGTTACCGCAAGCGGTACCGCGATTTGGACGGGGAATCCGCGTCTCCTATGTTCGCGGGTACGGACCCGGTTCGCGCCCCGCTCGCCTCGGATGCGAGTTACTGTACAGCTGCCGTCTCGCCCGTGCCACCCCTTCCGCCTCTGGCCACCTCCGTGGGCGACTCGCCGGGTCGGAATGCCGCGCGGTTCTTGGCGCTGCCCCGGGACGAGATCAAGATTATTCCCGACTTGGGACGGGCCCTGGGGAGCTCGATCGATCGAGCGTGGCATGTCGGTACCCTGCTGAGCACCCTTGCCAGCTGGTACTTAGCCCGTAGTGAGGAAGCACGCCACCTCGGGGCGGAGCGCTCGACGTACGCGTCGCAATTAGACCGAGTGCGGGGCGAACTGGAGGCCCTCAGGGAGTCCTCGAGGCGTCAATCTGACTCCCTGGAGCGTGTCACTGCGGAGCGCGATCGCTACCGCCGCGAACGCGACACCCTCCGGTCCATACGTCAGGTTCCGTCCTCATTTGTCGCTCCGTCACGCACTCCCTCGGCCTCTATGCCGCGTCCGGCGTTGCCGGACCCCTACGAAGGGGTGGGGTACGATTCTCCCATGGCCAACGCGCGTGCGCCCCCGGTCGGTCCGGGGCCTTCCTGGTCGCAGTACGGGGCGGTAGCCATGCCCCCCCTTGAGGACATGGACACGAGGGTGCCTTCGCACCCTAGTTATTGTCCTCCAGGCAGCTACGGTCCTACCCCGTCGGTGCCCCCCAACCGCTCGGGCCGTTGAGCCAGTGAGCCACTTATCCACGTCATCCTTTCTCTTCCCGTCCGTCATCCGTAAAGCCACTAGGGCTCCTTGCCTCTCTGCCCCGAGTATACCAGACCGCCCATCGTTGGCGTGTGTCAGGGAGCCGGGAAGGGTCGGTAGACGTCTGCCGACCGCCCTCTCCGCCGCTCGTACCGCGTCCTTCGTCATAACCCCACAGCACGGGTCCTATCCTCCCTTTGGTATTTTACCTACCTCCCCGATGGTCCGTCGTCCCCCTCCACACGACGAGGGGGTGTGATCGTATCCCCTCGCTGTCACGTCGCCGCCTTCCCCCGCGTATCCATTGACGCACGCACGCGCGCGGCGACAGGTGGCGGCAAGCGCCATAGCCCGGGGGACTGATAGGGGGCTCTCTAGTGGGAGAGGGTGCTCCTTTCCTTGCTTTGCGATCCGTCCCGCCGGCTCGAGCCGGCTTACGTGGTTGGTCTGCGTCGGGGAGAAAGAGGGGTACGTATCCTCCTTCTCGTGTCAGGGCGTCGGTCGGCGTCGCCTGAGACTCTTCCCCGTGCGCGCGGTCTCCGCTCCTTCTTCTCGGAACGACGCTTGTCCCCCGCTGTCTCCTTCCGAGAGGGTTCGGACTACGCGTGATCCGCGCGCGACGCCTCCTCGGAGGGGGTGTCGTACATCGTATTCGGGCGCTCTTGTGTGTCGTGGCTTGGAGCCCTGACTTGGCGATCCCAGGCGGAGGGGGCGGGGCTCATGCGTTCGTGCGGTCTTGCCGATTGACCTCGTATGGCTCGTTCGAGCAGCCCGCATTTCTGCTCCTGTACGGACATGAGCGTCGGTCAGCGAGGGACAGCGCGCGTGCGCCAGTGCCTTGCGGCGCGTTCTGCTCGCGTGTGCGCGTACCGTGCGCACGTGAGCTCCTTTTTCTCTTGAAATTCGAAAATCCCCTTCATTTTTTCCGATTTTTTTTCTTTTTCTTTTTTCGGAATTGACAGTGGCGGTTGTCAGGGCTTGTTGTACCGGAGGTACGAGTCGCCGGCGGCTTGTGCCCGAACGTCCGAGTACAGGAGCTCTCTTGCCTGTACTGTACGGCCTCAAGAGGCCGTAGTGGCGGACCTCGCTCGGACACCACCTCTCCATGGCTTGGAGACTCGCCGATCTGGTACGATCTCGTCGGCGCTCACATCGAGATGGGATTCCATTCCGACCCCTCCCGTCTTCGCTGAGCGGTCACGGGGGACATCATAGGGCTGCCATAATGCTCGCGCGACGGCCTGTTGCAGAAAGGGGCGGCGCGATCTGGCTAGTACCAGATGTGCTCTCATCTTCCTCGTCTCCTTGCATCTTGCTCCGACCCCATTTTGCCAGACGGCTCCCCACTTCCCGTGCCACATCTTGGCTCGGCGGGCGCCTCCTTTCGGTCTGTACGTACAGCCGGGTCTTGTTGCGTCGTTTTCCGCGTTCCGTCTCACTGATACGTCCCGGCTTCCTTATTATTTGTACGAGGGGCGCGGTGATTGCTCGTACTATCACAGTCCTTTCGCGCTTTTTTGGGGAGGTTCGGTTCCTTCCCTTTTCTTCTTCGAATTATTTGTAAGACAGTACGTCCTGTCTTTGCTTATGACCTTTGTTGACGGTAGCGCGTCGCCCGCGGCGGATTCGCTTGCCAATACGGCTTGACGTCTCGCGAATTATTCCGTTGCTGCCCTCTGGGGACAGCTGTCCCTTCGCGCGTCCTCTTTTGCCCCATGTACGCGGGGTGCATTTAATTCGAGGTGGAATTTAACCCGCAACGATGCGGTTGAGGGCCCCCTCCTCAAGAGTGAACGTCCGCGTTCACTTCTGAGGTGAGGTCTCTCCCTGTACGCGCCCGGAGTCTTTGTGCGTAACGAGACACCAACTCCTCGGGGATGTGGGTACGCGCTGTCCATGTGGGAGTATCGTAGTCTGCCCATTTAATGAGGAACTCCGTAGTTCCATCCTCCATGACGCGATGTTTGAGTAGCCGTTCGACGGCATACTGTGTGCCTTCATTGATCTTGTCGGCAAGGTCTTCGGGGGTAGTCGTGCTAGCCTTTGGCGCGTTCACCGGCGGGGGTGCGTAGACGCAGCGGTCTGCCGAGACGCGCTCTGTAACTTCATCACGATCGATCGTGATGGTGCGCTGGTCGTTCGCGAGAACTCGGTACGGTCCGACAGCCGGGGAGGCCAGCTTGTTTGATGTCTTCCCCCCATCGGTGGGGTTCAGATATACGTAGTCACCTGCCTTGAGGCGCGAGTTGGTGCGCCGAATACGCTTGTCGAAGTCGCGTTTATAGCGAGCTTGCGTTCGCCGAAGGCTTCCGTAGGCCTTTTGGATAGTCGAGTCCAGGGTCTTGAGGAACTCGGCATATGGGTTCCCACTGTCGGCAGGGGGCGCGTCGCCTTCCGTCCGTCGGAGCGAGAACTCCGTCGGGGGCCTGCTGAGCACGAGCTCAAACGGCGTGGTGCGTGTGGTGCGATGTACGTGGGAGTTGTACGCATACGTAAGCGGCCCCACGTACACATCCCAGTCGTCCTGGTGTTCACCTACGTAGTTCCGCAGCATCGAGGCGATTGTTCGGTTATATCGCTCGACTTGCCCGTTCGTCTGGGGATGGTACGCCGAAGTGTACAAATTCGTTATCCCCAGAACACGGCACGTGCTGTGGAAGAACTTGGCATTAAACTGAGGGCCGTTGTCCGAAAGCAACGTGCGAGGGACGCCGTATTTGAACACCCACGACTCGCAGAACGCAACTGCGACGGTGTATGCGGTTATCGTGCGGAGCGCCACGACTTGCGTCAGCTTGCTAAAACGGTCCGTAGTCACGAGCAGGAATCGTTTTCCTGTCTTCGTCTTGGGGAGCGGCCCCAAGATGTCGATGGCGAGGCTCTCGAGAGGCCTCGTAGCTGGGAACAATCTCAATCGGTTGAGATGTTTCCTCAGCTTGACCCGGTTCATCGCGCAGGTCCGACACCCTCGCACCGTGGCTGCCACGTCTGCAGCCAGGTGGGGCCAGTAGTACTCGCGTCGAAGTGCGTAGTACATACGGTTCTGGCCCGGGTGCCCCGCGATGGCCGGGTTGTGGCACAGGCGGAGGAGCCTGGCGCGGAGCGTCCGAGGTACCACCACCTGAACGATATAAGGGTCGAAGGGGTGTCTCCGTTTGAGCACCCCTTGGTGGTCCTCGAAGAACGCGGAGTCCCGGGACTCTGACTGTCGTGCCAAAACGGTTTGGCAGAAGTCATCCACGCGTTGCTCCTCGGCTATCTCCTCTATCGTAAGAGGGGCCGGAAGGTCGTCCTGCGGTGGGGCGACCGGGGAGTCGAGGGCGCCAGCCTCGGGGTCTTCGGCGCGCTGGATATCGGTGGCGTCGAACTCGTCGTTCTCCTCCCAAAACGAATTGGGTCCTTGAAGACCGGGGGCTTCGTCGTCACCTCGCGGTTCGTCGCGCGTCCGTACGCGCGACCTTGTTCGGGCTTCGGCTTGGTTCCGTGTCGTTACGAAGACATGGACCGCCTGATGATCGCAGCTCGCGGTACAAGCGTGGTCCGCGAGCTCGTTCGATACGTCTCGAACGGTCGTACCCCCGTCGAAGGTGGGAATGTCGTCATCCACCTCGACGGTGGGGCGAGGGTCATCGGCGACCTTCGGCGACACGAGTCGTGACAGGGCATCGGGCACCTGATGCACGCGCCCGGGGCGGTACTGAATGGTGAAATCGTATTCAGCCAGACGTAGCCGCCACCGGGTGAGTCTTCCTGAGCTCTCCGTGAGCGACATGAGCCATCGGAGGGCGTCGTGATCCGTCCGGACGGTGAACTTGGTTCCTTCGATATACGGCCGCAGTGTGCGGACGGCCCACACCACGGCGAAGCACTCACGCTCCGTAGCGCTGTAGTTCCGTTCGCTATCGCTTAGAGAGTACGACCAGTACCCAACGGGGCGCCAATCGTTTGGCTCGTCGTGCTCCTGTAGGAGGGTGCACCCGAGTTGATATGCACTGGCGTCAGTGTCCAACAGGTACGGTCGGCCGTACCGTGGTAGCGCGAGGATCGGCGGGGAGATCATCGCAGCCTTCAGGCTTTCGAAAGCCTGAAGCTGAACTTCCGTTGGGTTATCGAAATCGTGATCCGAGTCCTTGCGCGTTATATCAGTTAACGGACGGGCAATCTTCGAGAAGCCCTTGACGAAGCGACGATACACGTTACACGCCCCGAGGAACGAGCTCACCTGCGTCAGCGTCCTCGGGAACGTGAACGTTCGGAAGGCGTCGGAGGCCGTATCCGAAACGCTCAGCTTACCTGGGGATATCACGTGCCCCAGGTAATGCACCTTGGGACGGAAGAAGCTGCACTTCTTGAGCTTGAGGGAGATGCCGGCACTCCGCAACAAGCTCAAGACGGTATCGAGATGCCTTGCGTGTTCCGCGTCCGTACGCGAGAACACGATAACATCATCGAGATAGACGAGGCATATTTGCCAGCGGACTCCGGAGAGGATGATATCGAGGGCACGTTGGAAGGTGGCCGGTGCCCCTTTCAATCCAAACGGCATACGCAAATGGCGGTACGTACCCATATGTGTCGTGAAGGTAGTCTTATCCCGGTCCTCCGGAGCGACTGGGATCTGCCAATAACCGGAATTGCAGTCCAGCGTCGTAAAGACGGCTGCATCTCCTAACGAGTCGATGCAGTCGTCCATACGCGGCAGCGGATACGAATCCGCTGCAGTCTTCGCGTTGAGACGCCGGTAGTCCACGCAGAACCGAAGAGAGCCGTCTTTCTTCGGTACGAGCACCACCGGGGACGCCCACTCGGTGCTCGCGGGCTCGATAACCCCTGCGTTCAACATCTTGTTGACCTCCTTCGCGACCATTTCGCGCATGGCCGGGCCCTTTCGATAGGGCATAGAACGAATTGGTTTCGTTCCCGGTTCGAGGGGAATGCGGTGCTCTGTGGCTTGGATCGTTCCGAGCGCACCGCTCCACAGACTCGAGTGCTTACGGAGCATTTCAAGCACGTGGCCACGGAGCTTGTCATCGTCGATGTATGACAAGTCAATCTCTTTTTCCCAATCCATCGATGGATTTTTGGGATCCTTCTGCTGGGGGGGTACAGTACCCCCCGCCGTCGGTTGGGGTATAGGTGTCCGTTCGTCCGGGTCAACCCCTTCACTCCCCGCGGCTGCCTTCTCGTCGGAGCTGGATCGGCCAGCTCCGACCTCTCCGACTTGATCGGTAAAGTCGGTCAGGTGTAACGCGAGCGCGACCCCCTCAGCGACTCGACGTTCGGGCGTGAGGATCGCGAGGGGGTTGCGCTTCGCGTATCCCACGACGGTGTGCTTCGGAAGCCGCCTCTCCCGTCGCGAGAAGTTCGCGACGATGACTTCGAATGTCTGGTTCGGCAGGACTTCCGCGACGCCATTCGTCAGCCTCACTCCATGCCGGTGTTGGAGTGAGGGCTTGGGCTCCAGGAACACGAGACCCCTCCCCGCGGTTGTCACACGCACACGGGCTTGCGACATCGCGGGGATGGTAGCCCAGCGGGCGATTCGGATCGCCTGCGGGGCCTCCTCGCGTACCTCCGGACGACTCGTTTGGCGACCATGTCGCCTGGTAGGGGGAGTCGGTTCCCCCTTCCCATTAACGATGGCTACCGAGCCACCGTGACGAAGTTCGAGCTTCTGTCCGTCGATGTCGATGCTGCGTACGTGGGCATCGATGAACGCGGTCCCAAGTAGAACGGGAACAGCGAGTTGTTCGGCCACTACGAAAGGTATGCGGAACGTCGTGTTCCGCAGCCGGACCGCGAGGCGGACGACCGCCGTAAGTCGAAGCGGGTTACTGTTCGCGCCAGCCAGGCGTGGTAATGGCGCGCCCCGTATTACGTAGCGGGCCCAGTCGGGAGGGAGGTCCGCCTTCCTCACCAAGTTGTAGCCCGAGCACGTGTCGACGGCGATCGTGTGGGGCTTAAACGCGTTGCCTTCGGTGGCCACGGAGCCCAAGACGTTATATATTTTCGACGTCATGAGGCATACGAGGCCATCGACCACCTTGGGCGCGACCTTATCGGTGAGGTCGTTCCGCCAGGGCCTTCGACTTCGGCATTGGCCCCTCTTGCGTTTCCTTCGGCTCGAGCCGGGGGACGTTCGCGTCTCACTGACGCCCGTCCAGGTGTTGGCGTCCGTACGAGGCGGACATTTTGTCGGCGACCTTGGGCTCACCGGGGTCAGGAGGTCGACCGACTCGTGTCGGTCGGCGTTAACCGCGTCTCGCTCGTTGCGCTTCACTGGGACGACGGATGTCCCTGTGGTGCCTTCTTCCAACATCGGGTCTACGTGGGTCTCGGTGTTGGGTTTCTCCTGCAATGTCGACATTGCTGGAGTCCCCGTGCTCGACTCCGATAGCGGGGGATGTATTATCGGACAATACCCCCCGTGTCCTTGGCCAGCACGCGGGGACCGGTCTAGTTCATAGGGAAAAGACGGCTCACGCGACCGCGTGTACGTAACCGTCTTTACCCTTTTTTCGAACTACCGGTGCTATCGGAGCTACCCCCCTGGCTATCGTCGGCCAGGTCTTCTCCGGGTGGCCGACCACGTGGGTCGGGACTATTCCTCCCGGGCGGCTCGGCAGCCTTGGCGAAGTACTCGGGTACTTCCGGGCCTTGACCTGCGGCGTCCGGCCGTCGCAAGATATGGGGGATGAAGCGAGTCGGCTCTCCTTCGTGACCCTCCGCGGGTAGGGGGTACGGATCCTCTACCCAGTCTTGCAGGTACATTATCGCATTCTGTACCTGTTGGGGTAACCGAGAACGGTCTCGGTCCCCTCTCCCTCCTTGGCGGGGGTACCTTGTGTCGGCCTGGCGGTAGTCGGGCCGATCGCGACGATCGAGTTCGGTACGACGATACCCGCCTCCACGGGGGGCGAATCGAGCGCCCCCACCCGACCGATTCGGGAAACCTTGACGCGGGGGACGACCCTCGCCGACCGCTTGCCGGAGTAGATTGCGCGCCCCGGGGCGCGTCTCCATCTGGTAGCGGTAGTTCCTGTACGCCGTGAACATTCGTTGTTCCGGCGACAGGAACGGGCAGGCGTACATGGCGTGTCCGTACGTACGACATAGCCAGCACACGTACGCGCTGCCGTCCGTTGAGGCGAAGGTCGCCGCGTGACGCGCCTCCTCATCGGTGAGGAGGGGCACGCGAGGGGCTTCACCTCCAGTATCTCGGTTTGAGATGTCGAGCTCAGCGACCCGGGGGTCCGTACCCCTGGGTGCTCTTGGAGTGGCCGCGAACGCGGTCGCGTAGCTCGACGTCGTTCCGGTCGACATCGGTGAAGGGGATCGACCCCCTACTGGCCCTGCTCCCTGCGTAATGAGGACAGGGTCGGCCTGCCACTCATCCTCCCCGACATGGAGGGTAGAGGCGGGCGAACTTGTTGCGGCGGACTTCGTAGTCCTGCCAGCCCTCCCTGCCGGTTTCGAATCCGGCAGAGGTAAACCGCGTCGAGCGCGGTAAGTGGTTCCTTCTGCCGTTGCGATACGGCGGATGGTCGGAAGATCGGTCTTCTGGCGGCTCGGCAGCCGCTGCACTGTCTCGGAAACTGCGGCACGGGTCGCAGGAGCGAGTCCCCGCACGAAGTAGTGCGCGAGGGACTGTTCGGAGAACACTGCCGTGCACCGGAACGCGGCCGTTTCGAGCCGGTCCGCGAACGTGCTCTCCGTTTCATGAGATTGCTGTCGCGCCGTCGCGACAGCGTCGTACGCTTCACCTAACACGTCGTCGGTTAGGTAGCGTTTCAGGAACTGGTTCACGAGCCCCGGCCAACTCACGTCGTCGTGTAGTTGGCCGGCGCGGAGGCCACGCATCGTATAACTCGTATACAGGCGCTCCGCGTCGCGCTCTAAAAAGTGCGCGAGGACTCTCACGGCAACACCTTCGGTCAGGTGTTGCGAGTTGAAGGTTATCCGAATATCCTTCAAGAACGGTAGGAGCTGGATCGGGTCCGTACCGTCAAAGCTCCTCATCGTGGGACGGATCCCACGGCAGCGTTGGACGTACTTCGCGATCCGTCCCGCGTCACCCGAGGTGACGAGCCTCGAGGTGTTATCCAAGCGGTACATACGATAGTCAGCGACGGCGCTGAACTCTTGGATCATCGTATGCACCGGCTCGAGCCCGGGTTCGGCGGGACCTAGCGTGCCGAAGGAGGTAACCGGTAGCGTACGGACGTCTACCGGACCTGGATGCTCGGCATAACTCGCCGGCGGGTAGCCGCCCCAGCGGGGATCGACGGAGAACATCGGTTCTCCGGATCCGCGGGCGGCTCCTCCACGGTCCTGTTCGTCCGCGTACGATACGCGGTCCATCTTCCGCCTACTTACGGGGATAGGCGGCAATGCTTGGGTCTCGGACGCGAGATTGGCGCCCATCGGAGGACGGTTTCCTTCCGCAGTCCGACTGGCGTTGGCGCCAGTCGGACGCCAACCTTCCGGAGCGACGGCGCTCGGAGGTACGGCACCACCGGGCCCTCTCGTGGGGGCACCGGGCAGCCTTGCGGCCATGGTCCGTTCCATGTCACGAGCACGCTGTCGCGTAGCGTTGAGCTCGGCGGAGAGGTGCGCGAACGCACCCAACTGCTCTGCTGACGGGGACGGTCGATCGTCGGGACGTCTCGTCGAGGTCGGCCTCGTGGGGCGACCTTGCCCGTGCAGTACGGGCTGTGCGAGGCGTGAGTCTTCGACGAGCACCAGTCGCGAGTGTAACTCGTCGACTAGTGCTCGGAGATTCTCCAAGGACTGGCTGACTCGATCGAACCTCCCTTCACGTAGGGAGCGAAGCTCGTCCATACATCGCGAGTAGACGGCGTCCGTCACGTCTATACGGAGTGAAGTACGGACTTCCTCGATGTAGTCAGCTATGCGATCGAACATCGCAGCCGCTTGTCCTTCGGGGGACTCGGGCGACGGTTCGCGGTCTCGGAGACCAGCGTCGCCGTCGCCGAACGGCGGGGATGGTGCGTGCAAAGCAGCCGCCCTCGGATCCGCCGGTTCGGACCGGATCGAGGTGGCGTATTCTTGACTCATCTCAACGCGTACGGACGCGGAGGAAAAAGAAAGTCTTCTCGGAAAGATCTCGGGGTCTTCTAGGTCGGGAGACCACTGTAGCATAAACACCCCCAGACGACTGGAGGTGTATGCACAGTTCGACCTGTAGACCCCGGATCGGAGAAGGGGTGAAGCGGGCCAACCAGCTACGGAACCGGGCTCGGGCCCGGGTAGCGGTGGTAGAGCGGGAGCGAGCAGGGACGCGCGCACGCACGAGCGGATCGACGCCTCGACGCCCCGGAGCAGCACTGGGTGACGTACCAGTGCTGACGGGCGGAGGCGGTTCCGTGCTCGCTCGCGTGCTGCGCGTCCACTCCGGCTCGGCTCCGACTAAACGCGCGCGAAGGGCGAAGGCGACGTTTAGAATAAGCTGGGTGGACTCACCTTGGCGGTCGGTTGAGGACAAGCCCGTGCTTATCCCCTTCCGCCGCCGTCGGTCCGCTCCATATTTAATATACAAAACACTCTATCATAACACTACAGTACCGAGGTACTGTAGTGGGCTACTGTAGTGCAGGTCGGCCTGCACTGTAATACTGTCAGCTATGTCGAGGCTGACAGTACACGTATCACCCGTGGTGCGTGCGCGCTTCGTTCGCGCGCTGTACACGTGTGCACGTGTATGCGCATGTCCCTGGTCCCCGTGGTGTACACGTGGACACGCGCGGTGGTACTGTAGAGCTCGACGCTCTACAGTAGCTGATCTAGTTCTTGATCTAATCTAATTTAAACCCCCAGGGGGGGGGTTATGCTACAGTCGAGCAGATCTCTTCGCAAGTCTCTACCACACCGATCCCGGGCCGGGCTATTTCTCTGTGCCCCCCCCCCATCAGGGATCCGAGCTACTACGAGTCGCAAGCTCGTTTAAACGGAGAAGGGAGAGTCGGACACTCCGTAGCGCTGTGCCGTCGGCAGTTCTTCTTTTTGTTGCTGTTGTTGTTTTTGCTGGACCATCGGACCGCGGTCTCTGCCCGACAGGCGCATTGCACTACAAACTATGCAACAACACAGTGGTCAAAGAGTGTTGCTGTTTCTGAGCAATTAGGGCAAGGGACGAAGTTTCAGCTTCACGATGGCGTTGACCGAACGATTCGTCATGTTAAAAAACTTCGCGAGCTGACTAAAGCCCTCTCGGAAGCTGATGAAATGAACAAGAGCGGCCCGGAAGACACGAGGGAAATATGGAAAACCGTTTATACGGGGGTTCTCGCGAAAATTCGAGACTGTTACGCATTGCAAACGTCGTCTGCAAATGACATTCTGCCATCTTTTGATGGAACAAACATAATTGACCGAGTGGGAAGTCACATTCCGTGACCATGGCCATTTGGTGTCGTGGAAAGGAGCTTGGTGGATAATCACAACTTAGAATCGCTTAGCAAAGCTCCGCGTTCATGTCAGCAACGAGCTTAACCCGATAGATCTTCACCATATATGAAGTGTCCATTTCTTTCATGCTGTTACGATATGCCTTGACCTCATCGCGTAGCCTGGTCGCAGACAGAGGGACGGGAAAAGTGTTATAGCTGAAAGGAATAGAAACCCCACTTCCCCTCAGCAGCTTCTTTGCGCAATCGAGACACTCGGTTGAAAGCTCATTGTCCAGACGATCCCAACAACTCAGAGGCCAAAATGTCGGCTTTGACCTCGCTCTTCAAAGAGCGCATATTCCCTAGGACAATGGTGACACTTTCCCGGCCGCGCTGCTGCTGCATATTGCGTAACGTGAAAATTGCGTTAAGATTCTTCTCGACGGCATACACCTTGACGCCGATTCCCGTCGACTCTGTAGCGTCCAAGCCGCGCTTAACGAGCGGCCCGCGTCCCGCACCGACAACCATAATGACGATTTCTTTGCTTTCATTTCCCGTTTGCATAATCGATGTAAGCACTCAGTCATAGAACATACCCATGGTGCCGGAGCCCAATCCTTCATATCCGACAAAAATTTTCGCACGCTCTCCAGTGACAGCTTGTTGTACATTGTACGAGCGTAGAGTTGAAAGCATATCCCACTAATGCTCTCATCACAAAATGGCACACTCAGACGGGCAGCTTTCATCACCATTTACATTCCACATAAAGTATCCTTGTCAGCTTTATTTTTGCCCTCGCACCTTCTTCCGCTCCTTCCTTTCCAATATCTGCTCAGGCCCTTGACAGATCTTTCGTATTGCAGCACCGCATTCTGCTGCAGCACTTTCGTCACGCACCCAGGACTCAGCACCACCCTTGCGTCTTCGAACCGTTTCGCCCTCATCAGTAACCGGTAAATGTTTTCCACTACCTACTCCTCTCTCAATCCCCTCACATCCGAGGCCCCACCTACCCCTGCTGTCGCAACTACACGTCTCCCGCTGCAATATTTTTCCACTAACTTCATGCACCAAGGACATGCACCCTTCATTCTCTTCCGCCTCACGCACTGCAAAATTGTGCGTCAAATCGTGTAGACGAAGTCCTCCCGCACAACCTCTGTATTCAATGTCTGCCAACCCAACCCTGTTCATCCCTAATACACATGCAATCGCAGCATCCGCATCCTCCGTCTCCCACAAGTCGCATAACACAGACACCGGAATCCAGTCCTGCTTCTTCATCACACACAACCCTCGGTGCATTTCCCTAAACGACAGACCTCGTTGTCTCTCCGTGCAGCTTTCGGCATCTGATTCCAAAAGCGCCAGCGACGACTCTAACATCGCATTCAGCGATAAATACCCATCACCTGGCTCCTCCTCGGACAGCCCTACTCGCTCCTTCACCTTCTCCACGTACGAAACCCAAATCTTCGACACATCTTGCCTTTGGTGCGCCTGCATGTACCGCACACTCGTACCTGCAGCATTCAGAACCAACAGCAGTCCGGCACACATTCCCAGAATGACATGAATCGCCTCTTTCGAACTCACGTCATCAACTGCATCATGGACCATGCCGCTGGCCTGCAACAGCATTCTCTCGGCCTTGGCCCCTTCACTTTCTCTTTCGCTGAACTTGACCCGGTAACCAACCAACGCCAAGTTCTCGTCTCTCGTAGAATACAGGACTCTGCTCCTCTCCCCGCTTGTACCAGCTACACTGCCACCCAGGACCGACAACTGATGAAGAATCTTCTTATTAATGTCGTTGCGTGCCCATATGTCATCGAAAATAAAAAGACATGATTCGTTCCCAAACCACCGTCGCATCAATGTCAGTACTCCATAGAGTTCTGTCTGTTCACGCATCTCCTCACAGGCACCGTGTCCATTGGTCGCGTTGACTGCAAGACAAAGTTGCTGGATCATCCGCGCAACAGTCACATCTTTTCCGAGATTGGAAAAGTAGACTCCGCCTGGAAAACGAACATTCACTTCTTCATCGTGAGCTATCGCTCGAAGGGCACACGTCTTCCCAATTGGGATTATGGCAGA